>NW_025999842.1:20962133-20984073 GCF_001458135.2 Marmota marmota marmota | reverse complement strand
CTTCTGCTTCAGCCTCCCAAGCCACTGGAATTACTGACATGTGCCACCGCGCTCTGCTGTCATTCTTGACAATCCTATATATTATACTTAAAAAATAAAACAAAACTCTTGCCTATTGAATAGAGAGAAAATAGTATCTTTTTTTTTTTTTTTTTGAGAGTCAGTACTGGTGATTGAACCCTGGACTTCATACATGCTAGGCAAATGGTCTAACACTGAGCTACACTCCCAACCCATTTTATTTTTATTTTGAGATAGGTTCTTATTACATTGCCTAACCTGGCCTCAAACTTGCAGTCTTCCTGCCTCAGCCTCCGAAGTAGCTGGGATTACAGGTTTGTACCACCACACCTCGTGTATCTTACTCTCTTAAGTACATTTAAAAATTACTATTGAGGTTAAAGATTTTTTTTCATGTTATTTGTAAACTTATTATTATTTTTCTTGTGAGAGTTGCCCATTTTTCATTAGATGGAGTTACTTTTTCACATATAAGAAGCATATTAAGATTTGAAAGTTTTTGTAAGGAGGCAGTCTGTTCATCTTTTCATGTAAAAATATTCCTTTAGTATTATGCTAAGAAAGGCAATCCCAAATACATGATTGAAACTTCCATCATTTTGGACTTTTTAAAAAACTTTAGTCTCATTGGTTTTGGTTGGAATATTACTTGGATCAGATGTATCTGTTCTTTTTTCTTAATTTATGGATATATATTTATCCTCAAGTGACATGGTCATTTTCTCCCAAGGTTCTTAATACTTCCATATTGTCTCCTATTTTAGATTGTTTATTCCTACTTATAGGAAAGCATTTTAGGGATGAGATTTTCATGAAGAAAACTCAAGAATCATTTCTTCTATTTTTACCTGAATGTAACATTAAGAAAAGGGTAAGATAGTGAAGTATTTTACCTGCTATAACAGATTTCTTAAGATTTATCATCTATATTAGGAAAGTGCTGACTACATAAGGTTAAATATTTATATCCAGGAATACTGTTAGTCCAGATAGGAAGATCTGTTTTAACAGATGTATCTATAAAAAATAAATTCAGTGGCAGCTATAAATTCAAATGGTTAAAGATACAGACACTGAGGTTAGACATGTGTATGATCCTTAGCTCTTCTATTTAAAAACTGTTTGACCTTGGCCTTCTTTGAGTCTTAGTTTTATTACTTGTTATGTGCAGACGGTATAGGTAGCTTTCCATCCAGGTTGACTATGAAAATATGTAATGCTCTTGAAGCTCTTATAATAGTGCTTAGCATACGGTGAGTGCTCCCTATATATTGACTATTGTATTGTAAATAATATTGTATAACTAGCCAACAATATAATTTTATTAACTAAAATATAGCCTTCTGCATGGGTGATGATAATTCTTTTCATTTTTGTGCTCTTCAGATTACTGGCACACTTTAAAAGAAGCTATAATCTTACTGAAGTTATGTAGAGGAGAGTTACTAGTTGGTGAAGGATGTAGAAATCATGTATTATGATGAGTACTAGAAAGAAAGTATAATTAGCTATCCTTTTGAAGGGAAAGCTATGGTGGGATGGGGAATAAGCATATTATTTTAAGAGCTATAAGTGAAACAAGAGTGGTCCAAGGGTTATAACTAGTATATCTTGATAAAAAGGTGTTTGAGGATACATCTCAGCTCAGGCAGACCTTTTCATTTTTCAGAGTCCTTTAAAATAATGAGCTCTGTTGGTGAGTAATGTGATTTGTTATTGTAGATATAGAAGCATTTGCTGAATCATCGTTTTGTTGAAATTTGTAGAAGATTGGATTTTGATGACTTTTAAGATTCCTGTCCATCTCACAAGTTTTTGAGGTTATATGTTGTTATGATATGGGTAAAAAAAATATTATTCATTATTAAGCTCATAATTAGGACTTAGAAATGCTTGCCATTACCATTTTGCAGCAATAAAAGATTCCAAACTAAAGTGCTCTTAATTGGAATGGTTGCTCAAGAAGCATCCATTTATTTTCTTTCTTTTTTTTTAAATCATAGAAAAAGGATCATGTGTTATTTATAAGCCAATCATAACTTTAAAAGTCAGAAATACAACAGGTATATAAAGTCATTTTGGAGTCAGGTGTTTCTTAAATATGCTGCAAATCCTTGTGTATTCCTGCTGCTTTCCAAACAGGTGTGGTTCAAGCCTTGTGAACACTGTGCAATTTTATATTTGGTAAGAAGTGAACAAAACTGACAATAAATATGCCAACATTTTTTTAAAAATACTAAGTGGTAAATGCTATTTTTAGTTACAAAATGGTCTTACTCAAACTGATGTTAGTAAAAAGTGATACAAAATTTGTTTTATTAGAGAGCCTCATTGTATTTTTCTCGACTAGTGATACACACAAAAACACAAGGATAAATAAAGAAATAACTGAAAAGCCCAATAAGTCAACCAGAAAATTTCATTATAAGCTGAATACAAAGAGGCACAACTCTATTTATTTATTTATTTTGGTACCAGGGATTGAACCCAGGAGTACTTAACCACTGAGCCACATCCCCAATCCCATATATATATATTGAGATATATATATTGAAATAGGGTCTAGCTAAGTTGCTTAGAGCCTCCGTAAGTTGCTGAAGCTGACTTTGAACTTTTGATTCTCTTGCTTCAGCCTCCTGAACCACTGGGATTATAGACATGCACCACCACACCCAGTGCAAAACTTTCTTATTAGGTTTTCTTTGTACAGACTATTGAGGCACCTCGTCAAGTGGCAGCAAACCTCAGACCAGTGGTTCTCAAACTTGTGTGTAAACATCACACAGGTTTATAAAATGTCCCTATTCCCATAGTCTTGTGTTGTTATTACCAAAGCTAAGGAACCTGTACTTTTAGCAAGATCCCCAGTGAGTTTGAGGATGTGTACAAGAATGCCTCTTACTGAATATTTGAATTGTGTTGCCTAACCCAACCTCAATGCTATTGGTTGGAAATCTGACTCTGAGCAGCTTGTTTACCAAGTCAGATTTCTCATTTGTAAAATCAGTCAGTTAGACTGCTCTCTAGAGGCCCTCAAGCCCTAACAAGGCTAACTAAGATGGATCCTATCTTAGTGTCAGACAGAAACCTAGTCCTCATGTCAGGTGTAGTTCTTGCAGATAACAGGGTTTCTGTCTTTATCTTGCTATATCTTCCTCTGTGGGTTCAGTTTTTGAGACATCTAAGTAGGAGAATTCTGACACATATCTATGATAATGTGGGAGACTTATGCAAACAAGGAAGTCTCCAGCAATCCTGGGATAAGCTGCATATACACGTGCTAAGCCCTGGTTGGTTAAGAAATAACAGCCACCTCCCCACAATGGTAAGCAGGCTTCACATGGTTCTGTAAAACTCTATCTGTGGCGCTGGTAAACTTAATAGGTTTTAACACTGGTTGAACTTGAATAGTAAGCATTGGATTTCCTGGAGAATTTGAGGTGAGGGATATTTGCATCCGCTTCACAGTCCTGAGTCTTCAACAAAGGAGAGCACTCTTTGCATGCTCCCTGAAATTGAGAAACAGAGTAATAGACAAAAGGGTCAGTGCTGCTTTTGAGGGTAGACAGAGGGCTACAGTGTACAAGACAAAGACATGGGTCTGGCCTCCGCTTTTAGTCAGGAAATAATGCCACAAGTAGAAGTTACTAGGAGTGAAGCAGATCAAGTATATGGCCGGATAGGGACAATGAATGTGATGGCCCTCTCCCTTTTCTGAGTGTTCACCCATGGCAGAAGATTGGAACATTCTGAGCATGAGCACGTAGGCAGAGGCTGTGAGGGAAGTTGGGAACACAAAGACTCCAATGTCCAGAGAGGGGAAGTAATTAACTTGTCTCCCACCAACATCACCTCAGGCAAGACATGGAAGGTAGATGGTTTGCTTCCTGATATGTAAGGAGACAGTGACCAGAAAAATTAGCAGCCATATTCCCAGGGAGACACAAACAGCAATCTTTACATTCTTTCTGGTGTGCACCATGGGGTTTCTGATGCTCTAATACCTTTGCACACTGAGGCAGGTCATGAAGAGAATGGAATAGTATATATTCCCATAGAAAAAGGCCAATGATCACCTTGCAAAGAGATTCCCCATAAATCCAGTTGTTTCCCTGTTTGTGGTAGGCAGTCTTCAAGGAGAACCAATTAACAGAAAGTTTGTCAAGGTCATATTTGCCATGTAAATAAATTACAGCAGGGTATTTCTTCCTTGTTTGGAAAAGAAAGAACAGCAGGGTCATGCCATTCCTTGGCAAATCAACCACAAATACAATTGTTGAGACAATTGGAAGAAAGATGGTAGTAAGCTTCCTGGTGAAGGTGGACATAGAAAAAACTCATCCACAAAAATATCTGGTTCCAAACCTAGTTCCACTGTAACTCCTTTTCTGGTGATTGGAGGTGGGGAGTCATCATGCTTACCAATAAGGCTTCTTCCTTTAGAGGTTCCCTTGTATCCTCCATTGGTCTGACTGCAGGAGGCAGAGGCTGCCAGCTGGATTGCACCCCTCCATTTTCTTTTGACATAATTCATTCATTCATTCTCTTCTGTGTGCTAAGAACTCCTAATTGTTGGACATAATCTAGTGAAGTTTCATCAGTTTATACCTATCATCTTGCTTCCTTCCAAGTCAGAACTTTTGTGTGTATATGTGTATGTTTATTTATTTAAAAGAATCGGGTCATAACATTTTATTTAATACAATAAATGTTGTTAAGACTAATTTAGATGAACACACATATTGAGAATTACCTGGAATGTATTGTCAGTTTGTTTACACAAATCTGATTATTAGATTTAGAAATTTGCTGAAGGCATTCACTTAAATGCTTAAGACGTAGTGCATGTATTTTGTTCAGTTTTATATACTCACACAAGTGATCATAAAGTGTTTTCTTCAGAGGTAATTAGAACTAGCATGACTTCTTTCTAACAATTAAACTGTCAATTTGCCATATATATAAAGTAAGTTTTTTTTAATATTCATTTTTTAGTTTTAGGTGGACCCAATATCTTTATTTTATTTTTATGTGGGGCTGAGAATTGAACCCAGTGCCTCATGCATGATAGGTGAGCACTGTACCTCTGAGCCACAACCCTAGCCCTAAGTTTTTAAATATACATTGATTCCTAGTTTTAACTTTGTTTACTAAACATTAATAATAGTATATGGGAAATAAATGGTGTTCACATTCCAAGTGTCTTAATTTTAAGTGTTATATGACCTTTGTTTTAGGTTTGGTAAGTTATATGAGATTAAATATCTTTAAATAATGAGCATTAGCTATTATGAAAATATAATTCATCTGATTCCCTGTAAGCAACAATTTGCACAGCACATCTTTTCCTAGCAATAAGTAAATGATGTCCTAATTTTCATGGGTATTTTCTTATGTTATTATAACTATTTTGAAATGTAGAATACTTAGTAATTTTCTATGCAACAAACCAAACTAAGAATAATTTAGAAATTAAAAAAAATTTCTGCTTATTGTAATTATCCAATATTTAATTCCACATGAACTGTCATTTTAAAGCTTTTTTCAAATTACACAGCTTTTAACATCTTCTACTTTTATCAATCTTCATTATTCTTAGTTTTAATATGTACATTATTTACATTATATGCAAATCAAATTGTATATTATCTAAAATTAGACTATTGAATAGTTTTTTTGCATACTATGCTTGTTTTTATGTAGCTTATATGCTGTTTATGACTTTAATGTGTAGAACAACTCTAGTTTTTAAAATGTGTGTCTGTATAATTTGAAAGAAAACGCATGGGTTTTCTTTATGAGAATCAGAATTATTCTCTATTTCTTGAGGCTTTTTTTTGGTTATGCACTAATGCATTTATTTAGGTTTTATACTTTGCTTAGAATTTCAGCCTGAGTAGAAAATTTGTAAATTATCCTGATTTAATACCCAACATTATTTCAGTGTCATAAAATCTTAAAATGGGTTTCTTTTTTAAAATTTTTAATTGTTTACAACTGCTTATTATGCTATTGGAGAGAACATTTGAAATATATTAAATTTAGTGACCTCAGGACATTTATTTTATTGTATGTGAAATATAAAGGGTTTCAGAGGTAAATTTTCAAAAGAGATGTATATGCTGTGGCCCAGTGTGAAAGCTGATAGAAAACAAGCCAGCATTGATTATTAATTCCTTCTTTTTATTACTTACTCGTTTTTTCCACAATGATTTGTTAAGTATCTTTGACATAAAAGACTTTTTGCTAGATTTTGTTTAAATCACAAGTAGATGTTCTTCCAGCTTTATAAAAATTTATCAATAATAATAAAAAACCAACTTGATCAATAGAAGCTTTATAGATCTTTTTCCTTGAATTCATACCATCTTCTGTTTTAATGTTTTGTTTTGTTTGTTTTTTTTTTTTAGAGTAGTTTTAGGTACTGAAAAACTGAGCAGTTTTTTTTTTTATTTATTATACTCTTCATTTTCACTGTTATTAATGTCTTGCAATAGTGTGGTACTTTTGTTAAAATTGATGACACAATATTCATGCATTATTATTAACTAAAGTCAATAGTTTATATCAGGATTCACTCTTAATATTACATAGTCTGTGAGCTTTATTTTTAATTAATTAATTAATTTGTGGTTCTCAAATTGAGCCCAGTTTCTCATGCATGTTATATAATCTCTGTACCATTGAGCTACAACCCCAACCTTTGTCTGTGGGTTTTGACTAAGGTGTAATGATATAGTAATGATATATACCCACTATCAGTATCAAATAGAATAGTTTCTCTTCCATAATAATTCTTTGTGCTCTGCCTTTTTATTCTTTCCTCCCTGCAAACTCTTGGCAACCACTGATCTTTTTAATACCTCTGTACTTTTGCCTTTTCCAGAATGTCATGTAGATCTAATCACAGTGTGTAGTCTTTTCAAACTAGCTTCTGGTTATTTAGTATGCACTTAAGATTTATGTTTTTCATGGCTTGGTAGCTCCATTTCCTTTCAGTGCTTAGCAATATTACTTTGTAAGGATGTACATAACTTGTTTATCCATTCACTGTTTTGAAGGACATCTTGGTTGCTTACAATTTTTGTCATTAAAATAATAAAAACTTTTACTTTTATTTACTTAAATTTTGCTTTTATTTCCATTTTTTTTCTGTTTGATTTGTCCACTTCTGTTTTTTTGTTATTTATTTCCCATTTTTTCAAACCTTCTATTAAGTGGTGCTTTAACTTTATTTGATTTGATATGTACTTCTTATTGTTTAATTGCAGTTCTTAAACTGTGTAGATGAATATTTTTTAGTTTCTCAGCTTTTATGTTCACTGTTGTTTTCTACTATTTATTGGGTGACTAAAGTTTTTATATTCCTTTTTTTATTTTCCTGGTTTGGAATCTAACTGAATTTCACGTTTAGTTGGTGCTCTTGAATTTTTTTTTTTTTTTTAAGCATAAATGAGTAACTGTAAATGCTTCTTCCACTTACTGAATACCTTCCTCCTATCCATTTTACTATTATTGTTTAGAGTTTTAGTTCATTTTTTAAGGGTAAAAATTGTTTATTTGTTTTAGAGTCTGTACTTTGCTAGCTTATTTTATGAATATGTTTACTGTTGTTTCTTATATTTTGTGTTTTTTTTTCTTCTTCAGAACTTTAAGAATTCTTTTAGTGAGTTTCTCTGTGTGATAAGTTTTTAACCTTTTTATGTTTCAAGTTGTTTTAATTTGTCCTCATTCCTTAATAATAGATTAGTTGGGGGTTACATTCAAGGTTGATAATCATTTTTTCAGTAATTAACTTTAATATTCCAGTGCCTTTCAGCATTGTTTGTAACTGATCAAACACTTGCTGCAGTCTAATTGTTCATTTGTTTGTAAGCACTCAATCTGAATATTCATGTCTTTCTTTAATACTGGATAAGTCCAGACTATATTCTTTTCAAATGTTGCCTTTCTTCCATTCTTGCTAGTCTTCATACTTAAAAATCCTAATTAGAACTTCTCTGTATAATGTCTATGCCTCTTAAATGTTTTAGAAATATTTTTTATCTATTTGCTGCAATCTTGCATTTCAGGTGAATTTTTAGTACTCTTCAGAATTATATTTTAGTGACTATTTTTCATTTGTAGATTTCTTCATTGTTCTTTTTTTATATTTGTCAGTTCTTATTTTGCTCTTTTGTTTGAAAATTTTTTCATGAATTGTTTTACCAACCTTATTGAGCTTCATAATGCCATTTTAAAGTTTTTATCACAATGTTCTATATTACTTTCTTCTGGAAGTAACTTAGTTTTTCAATTCTTTTTAGTTATACACGAAAAGAATTTATTTTGACATAATTGTAAAAGCATGGAATATCTTATTCTAATTCCATCCCCAGTTATCATTCCTTCCTCTTCTCTCCCCGACCCCTGCTTCTTTCCCTCTACCCATAGTTATTTATTTTTTTAAATTAATTTCTTGTGGATGTATATGGCGGTGAGATTCACTCTTATATTCATTTATGTGCATAGGACATATATGACATATATGTTATATTAGATTCATTCCACTCTTATTCCATCTATTCTCCCTTCCTTTTATTCCTCTTTTTCTACTCCACTGATCTTTATTCCTTTTTCTTACCTCCCCCCACCCCTTATTGTAGATTAGCTTCCACATATCAAAGAAAACATATGAACTTTGGCCTTTTAAAACAATTTTTAAAATTAATTATACATGATAGTAGAATGCATTTAGGCACTTTGACATATTATACATACATGGGATATAATTTCTTAGTTTTCTGAGTGAGTGTACATGTTGCAGAATCATATTGGTCATGTAGTCACATACATACATACAGTAATAATGTCTGTTTCATTCTATTATCTTTCCTATCCCTTCATTCCCTCTTTTCCCCTCCCCTCCCATCACTTCTCTCTACCTAATCCAAGGTAATGCTATTCTTCCCTAGTCTAGTGCCACCCCCCTTTGTGAATTAGCATTCACATATTAGAGAAAACATTCAGCCTTTGGTTTTGTAGGATTGGCTTATTTCACTTAGCATGGTTTTCTCCAACTCCAACCATTTACTGGCAAATGCCATAATTTTACTCTTCTTTAAAGTTGAGTAATATTCCATTGAATATATATAGCACATTTTCTTTATCTATTCATCTATTGAGGGACACCTAGTGATGAACCCAGCCTAATTCCATTTTAAGATTGGGAGCCATCTCATCACAAAGTCATGAAAAGCTAATTTCTGTTTTACTATAAATTACTGCAATTTCTAAACTTGTTTGGAATTCCTGCCCATGTTTTGAACTCACCCATGTCTGGCTTTCCCTGACCAGGTAACAGCCTTCTCTGAAACCTCAGCGGCACCTCATAAATTCTGATGTTAGGATCTGAATTTACTCCCTATCTTGAAATATCATGCCATGTAGACCATTAACCTACTGTCTGCACTTGTATTATGCTTGTCAAAATCCTGTAAGCTGTAAGTTCTCAAGACACTCCCCTTTGCAACTTTTTGTGCTATAAAACCTTGTTTCTGGAGAGCTGGGGTGCTGTTGTCCAGCCCGTGTTAGGAGAGATGGCTGTTGATCAGCCCTCTTTGTGTACATAAATACAAATTTGCTTTAAAATTGAAGTTGGTGGTCTTTTTTTGCATCTGGGTTTAATACTAGGTTGGTTCCTAGTCTAGCTATTGTGAATTGAGCTGCTATAAACACTGATATGGCTGCGTCACCATAGTATGCTGATTTTAAGTCCTTTGGATATAAACCCAAGGAATGGGATAGCTGGGTCAAATGGTGGTTCCATCCCCAGTTTTTTTGAGGAATCTCCATACTGCTTTCCATAGTGGTGTCACCAATTTGCAGTCCCACCAGGAATGTATGAGTGTACCTTTTTCACCACTTCCTCGCCAACATTTATTGTTGCCTGTACTCTTGATGAATGCTGTTCTGACAGGAGAGAGATGAAATCTTAGAGTAGTTTTGATTTGCATTTCTCTATTGTTAGAGATGTTGCACACTTTTTCATGTATTTGTTGATCAATTGTATTTCTTCTGTGAAGTGTCTGTTCAGTTCTTTAGCCCTTTTATTGATTGGGTTATTTGTTTTTTTGGTGTTAAGTTTTTTGAGTTCTTTATATACCCTAGAAATTAATGCTTTATCGGAGGTGCATGTGGTAAAGATTTTCTCCCAATCTGTAGGCTCTCTACTCACGTTATTGTTTCCTTTGCTGAGAAGAAGCTTTTTAATTTGAATCCATCTCATTTATTGATTCCTGATTTTACTTCTTGTGCTTTAGGAGTATTGTTAAGGAAGCCAGATCCTAGGCTGATGTGGTAAAGATTTGGGCCTATTTTTTCTTCTACTAGGTTCAGGGTCTCTGTTCTAGCGCCTAAGTCTTTGATCTATTTTGAGTTGATTTTTGTGCAGTGTGAGAAATAGAGAATTAATTTCATTTTGCTACATACGGATTTCTAGTTCTGCCAGTACCATTTGTTGAATAGACTATCTCTCTTTCCAGAGAATGTTTTTGGTCCCCTTGTCTAGTATTTATCTGGGTTTGTTTCTGTATCCTCTATTCTGTACCATTGGTCTACAAGTCTATTTTGGTGCCAGTACTGTAATAGTATAGTTTAATGTCTGGTATTGTGATGCCTCCAGTTTCACTTTTCTTGCCAAGAATTGCTTTAGCCATTCTGGGTCTCTTATTTTCTCAAATAAATTTCATGAATCCTTTTTCTATTTCTATAAAGAATGTCATTGGGATTTTAATAGGAATTGCATTAAATCTGTATAACGCTTTTGGTAGTATGGCCATTTTGATGATTTTAATTCTGCCTATCCAGGAGCATGGGAGATCTTTCCATCTTCTGAGGTTTTCTTCAATTTATTTCTTTAGTGTTCTGTAGTTTTCATTGTAGAGGTCTTTCACCTCTTCAGTTAGATTGATTCCCAGGTATTTTATTTTATTTTTGAGGCTATTGTGAATGGAGTAGTTTTCCTAATTTCTCTTTTAGTGGATTTATTGCTGAGGTATAGGAATGTGTTTGATTTATGGGTTTTGATTTTATATCCTGCTACTTTGCTGAATTATTTATTTGTGTACACCCATCCCATAGTCTGTAAGGGAAGGCACAAGCTGTCCATGAAGGCGGAAGAGTCCTGGACCTATCCTGGAGGTGGTCCGCCTCCTCCGTCACCGCCCACAGCACCGCCTTCTGGCTGATCGCCAAGAGCTGTCCCAGCCACATGTGGGGCCCCAAGACCTGGAAGCAGGCAGCCATACCCTACAAACAGCACCCAGTGTACACAATTTTTCACCTTAAAGCTACTATCTCTCACTAAGGCATCTACTGCTTTCTCGAATTAAACCAAAATGATGAATTCAATAACTCTCTATAGTACAAACAGAGTATTTGTTAAAATGATTTACAATTTCAAATGGTGGATGAGAGAACAGAGGTAGTGTAGTATGCAGTATTCATGATGGAGGAAGAGAGAAGCTAGAAGTAAAAATTCACAGGAAGAGTGGAAGAGGAACCGACAGAGATTGGCTGTTGGTTGGAAAAAAGTTAGAAAGAAAATCCAAGAAAATAGACAAGAGAGGAAGAATACGAACAAAGAGAAAAAATTAAAGACATAAGAAAACAAGAAGAGGATATACAATCAATTACCAAATATATGAAAAAATGCTTATCATCTCTAGCAATCAGAGAAATGCAAATCAAAACTACTCTAAGATATCATCTCACTCCAGTCAGAATGGCAGCTATTATAAAGACAGACAACAATAAGTGTTAGAGAGGATGCGGGAAAAAGGTACACTCATACACTGCTGTTGGGACTGCAAATTGGTGCTGCCAATATGGAAAGCATTATGGAGATTGCTTGGAAATTTGGGAATGGAACCACCCTTTGGCCAGCTATCCCTTTCCTCGGACTGTACCCAAAGGACTTAAAAATAGCTTGCTACAAGAACACAGCCACATCAATGTTTATAGCAGCACAATTCACAATAGCTAAACTGTGGAGCCAACCTAGATGCCCTTCAGTGGATGAATGGATAAAAACAAATGTGGCATATATACACAATGGAATTTTACTCAGCAATAAAAGAGAATAAAATCATGGCATTGCAGATAAATGGATGGCATTGGAGAAGCTAATACTAAGTGAAGTTAGCCAATCCCAAAAAACCAAATGCCAAATGTTTTCTCTGATATAAGGAGACTGACTCATAGTGGGGTAGGGAGGGGAAGCATGGGAGGAATAGATAAATTCTAGATAGGGTAGAGGGGTGGGAGGGAAAGGGAGGAGGCAGGAGATTAGCAAGGGTGGTAGAATGTGATGGACATCATTATCCAAAGTACATGTATGAAGACCCGAATTGGGTGTCATCATTCTTTATATACAAACAGAGATATGAAAAATTGTGGTATATGTGTGTACTAAGAATTGCAATGCAAAAAAAACGAAGAACAAAGTATATGTATAAAGACATGAATTGGCGTGAACATACTTTATATACAAATATATGAAAAATTGTGCTCTATATGTGTAATAAGTATTGTAATGCATGCTGCTGTCTTGTGTTTTTAAAAATAAACTCAATTAAATAAAAAAAACCAATTAAAATGCAAAACACCATTCATATATCATTGTCCTCCCCACACTGATGCATAAAAAATGTCCTGTTCCAAGTATGGTAGAGATCAGTGTATCAAAAAATAAGATAAAATAAAATAAATCTTGCTGGAGTGTTGAGCTATCTCTGTCAGTTTTCAATAGTTTCTCAGCCCTGTCTCTGATGTCTGTAGGTATCACCAAACCCAGATCAGTCCTTGCAAATCCAGTCTCTGTCCCACCCATCTGGGCTTCAGATACCTCAGGCTCAGCCACACTGCAGTCCCAAGATCTCAATGCTGCTCCTACTTGGAGCCACCCTGAGATGCAGCAGCAAGATAAGGGCCACCAGCACTCTCAGCAGGAAGACCTCAGGCTTCTCCAAACCTGCAGGCACCCCCCACACTGGACCTTTAGGGCCCACCTGGAGTCACTAGACAGAGGCTCTTGTGGTAAATCTCCTGGCACCCAGGCCCCGGCTGGTGTCTCAAAATTGGTGTAGCCACCTGCACCCAAACCTAGAGTCTCCTCTGAAGTAGTCCTCTAGGCTGTGGTAGCAGTGGTAATGTTGGTGGTTGTTGGCAGCAGTGGGTTAGCAGTCGTGGCAGCTGCAGTGGTAGCTGCAATTGCAGATGTGGGGCCAGTGTCACCAGGCGATCTTCGGGGGTCAGCCGCAATGTCGGCTTCAGTTGTATCTGGGGCAGTGGTTTCCTCTGTTGCAGCAGCACCCAGAAAGATCTCCAGGTGATCTCAGGCTGGCAGCAGCAGAATCAGAGTCAGCAACAATGGCGACAGAGGTGCAGGCCCCTTTGGCATTTTTGAGTGGCTTATTTCACTTAGCTTGATAGTTTCCAGATTCATCCATTTAGTGGCAAATGTCATATAAAGTCATTCTTTTTTTTAATATTTATTTTTTAGTTGTGGGTGGGCACAATATCTTTATTTCATTTTTATGTGGTGCTGAGGATTGAACTCAGTGCTTCACCCATGCTAGATGAGCACTCTACCACTGAGCCACAATTCCAGCCCCATAAAGTCATTCTTTATGGCTAAGTAATACTCCCTTTACTTTATCCATTAATCTGTTTAAGGGTACCTAGGATGGCTCCATAGCTTAGCTATTGTAAATTATGCCACTATAAACATTAATGTGGCTATTTCATTGTACTATGGTGAATTTAACTTAACCACCTTTGGATATATACTGAGCAGTGGGATAACTGGCTCAAATAGTGATTTCATTTTTTGTTTTATGAGTTTTCGAACTAATTTCCAGAGTGGTTACACTAATTTGCAGTCCTACCAACAATGTATGAGTGTACCCTTTCCCAGACATCCTTGCCGAACTTTATTGTTACTCATTCTTGATAATTGCCATTGTGAATGGAGGTAGAGACACTGTATAGAGCAGTTTTATGGAGCAATTTTTTTCTAGCCTTCACTGAATTTTTTTATTGATGTTGAGTTTGCAAAAAACTTATCCTCTGTTTTTCAAGCTCTCCTGCAATTTATTTTTGAGACCAGGTTTCATCTTATACAAAGTACACAGGAGTTTTTCAAGCCAAACTATGGGTGAGGGTTTATATTTATCTCTAACACTTCTTAGGTTTGTTCAGATTATATCATGTTTCAAAAAATTTTAAATTTTGATCTATCATGTACCATATTAACATTATTAACATATGTGACTTCTTCCTATTTATATATCATTGGTAACATTGTTAGAAAAGACAGAGCCATGATCAATGCTTAAAAAATAACTGATCCTCAATACTGAGATTAATCCCATGATTCACTTAACCATATTGTTATTCAAAAGGATGCCTCACTAACATCAAGATATTCTGCTTGCTGTTAATCACTGGCTATTTTTCAGAATGCCCATTGATTATTTGATGTGAAAAATGCTGGTCCTCTGTAAGAGGTTTTTTTTGAACTCCAAATAAACTTATTATTTTTTGCTTTTAATGGATTCTTTAATGTTCACTAGATGGAAATAGAATGGAGCTGAAAATCCTTTTGTTAAACGTTGAAATTTTATTTGCTTTAAAGCCTGTTTTAGATGATTATTCTTTTTTGACTAGTCTAAAAAGCAGGGTTCAAATTGCACTTTTTATATGAGCAGAGTTGTTTTACTAGGAAATAATGCTTTGCTAACTGTCAACTTATCTCTGTATTTTATATATGAATATATATATATATATATATATATATGAATGAGAGAGAGACACACAGAGAGAGACTGTGTGTGTGTGTGTGTGTGTGTGTGTGTGTGTGTTTGTGTGTTTATTTAGGCCCATTATATTTCATTACTAATTTTTAAGGGATTTATAGTAGAATTTCTATGATATATTATTTGAAAGATACATATTACTTTTTGTTTTTCTTTTATGGCACTATAATATCTGTAATACATTTGATAATTATGTTGGGAATATAGCACCCACTATAGCACTGTTCCTATTGGAATAATAATGATTTCACTCAGTATCTATTGGCAAGTGGGTTTTACTTTTCTGTAGATATTCAAAACTACATTCATCTGTTTAAAATGTTGCATTGTCAAGAAATGAGATAATGCTGTTTTAAAGATATTCTTGTACCTGTTTTGAAATAATTTTTGTCACCTTTGAAATTCAGTCTGTTGGTTAATTTTCTGTTTCCATAATTAACTTTATGAAGAGCTACTTTAGCTTATAATTCATTTTAGTCAAAAAGTTTTACAATAAGAAGAACTCTAAAAACCTTTTGTCACACAAAAATACAGATAATGGCTTTAACAGTATTGACAAGGAAAAAGATGTTACCTATCTACTGTGTCCTCATTAAATCTCATATCCTTTATAGCCAGGTTGTGAAACTTGCCTCTTCATTGTTTGAGAGATTCGTTCTTCTATACTTTATTTTATCAGCTTCTTAGTACATGGCCATTTCTGTGCCTGTAGCTAACTTCTCCTTCCCCCTTTTTCTTATTTTTCTTCTTCTTTTTTTAAAAATTTGATAGCCTTTGAAACTTGTACCAGTATATACAGCAGTGATCCAGACAGCTGCACCTTTACAAACAGTCACTGAGTGCCAAATTAGTTTGTAATGCAAATTTTGAATGAGAACTGCACCTGCTCTCAATGTGGATGAAAATGGCAAATGTAATGGAAAGCACAATTTTGGGATTTCTTTAAATCTAGTAGCAGCTGATCTCAGAACTCTGCTGGGGATTCTTCATCTTGGAATTGTAGAGTTGCTATGAAGAGCAAAACAGCTTTCTTTTCTCTTTTGCTAGGACAGGCCTTGTGTATGACTAACAATTCAAAAACACTGATTTTAAAGGATTTTAGGAAAGTGAGCCTGAAAGCAGGATGATTAATAGAGGTTGGTGGAGGGGAGTGGATGAAGCATGGCTAGATTTGATGAGTGTACATGTATTGAGAGAGAACACTGACTTCCATTAATGGGTACAATTAATACCTGTTAATCTAAATAGATAAATACATTTAAAAATTGTTTTTAGGGAAATTCTGTTTCATTTTTACTTTTCAACCTTTAAGTGGTTTTCTTTATTCGTTTAGTATTTTAAGTCATTCTGGTTCATAAATTTCTTAGTAGCTTTGTTGATATATAATGTATATACTATAAAATGCACCCATTTAAAAAGTATATAAATTATTGTTTTAATTATATGCACAGGCATGTACAATCATTATCACAATTTTAATGTACTCACATAACATCAAAAAGAAATCCAGGGCCTTTAACTATTATCCTGCATCCTTTCCTTTCTCCTACCTTTCTCTCTGAAGAAGCACTAGACTACTTCTGTTCCTATGAATTTTCTATTTTTGTACAGTTTGTGTAAAGGGAATTATACAATGCAATCTTTTGTCAATTATTTCTTTCACTTAGCAGAATGTTTTCAAAGTTCATTTACTTGTACACTACTTTATTTCTTTTTATGGCTGAATAATATTCTATTATATAGATATGTCTTCTGTTTATCCATCCATCAACTAATTGATGGATGTTTGGATTGTTTCCAACTTTGGCTATTGAATAGCTAAATTTATGTATGTGTTTTTGTTTGGATACTTATTTGTATTCTCTTGGGTATATAGCTAGGAGTTTTATTGAGTCATATAGTAATTTTATGTCTGACTTATTGAGCAGCAAGCAAACTGATTTCCATGGTGGCTGTACAATTTTATATTCCCACAAGTAAAGTATGAGGTTTCTGTTATTTCTACATCATTACCAGTACTTGCTGTTTTTCATTTTATAGCTTTTTTAGTGGGTGTTAAATGATATGTCATTGTAGTTTTGATTTGTATTTTGCTGATGACTAATGATGTTGAGTATTATCATGTTTAGTGGCCATTCATATATATATTCCATAGAGAAATGTAGATGATTTACTTTTAAATTGAGTTTTATTATTTTAAGAGTTCTTTATATATTATGGATACAAGTTCCTTACCACATATATGATTTGCAAATATTTTCTCCATTATATGGGTTGTCTTTTCACTCTTGATGGTGTTTTTTGAAGCATGGAAGTTTCCTATTTCAATGGTTCCAAATTATCTGTTCTCTTTTGTTGCTCATGCTTTTAATGTCAAATCGATAAATCTTTTACTAAATCCATGTTCTTGAAGATTTACTCTTATGTTTCTTCTAAGAGTTGTATAGTTTTAGTCCTTACATTTAGGTATTGATTCATTTTGAGTTCATTTTTGTTTATAGTTTGAGGCAATAGTCCAACTTCATTATTATTATTATTATTATTATTGTTATTATTATTATTATTTTTGCATGTGGCTAACTAGTTGTCCCAATATCCTTTATTGAAAGACTTTTCCTTCTTCATTTTTCTCTTGATTCTTTTAAAATTTTTTCATTTAACTTTTAGCTTTTTTACTATGATGTGTCCATTCATGGATCTCTTTGTGTTTACCATGCTTGGAATTTGTTGAGCTTCCTGATATATGTTTGATGTTTTTCAGTAAGTTTAAAAACTTTTAATCCATTATTTTTTTTCAATATTTTTGTGCTCTTCTTTCTTCTCTCCTTTGGGATTCCTGTGTTATTGTACTTAAGGTGTCACACATTTCTGTTAATCTTTATTCATTTCCCTTTCCATTCTTTGGAGGTCGTAACTTCTCCTAGTTTTCGAATTATTTTCTGCCAGCTCAAATATACAGTTAAGAACTTATAATGAGTTTTTTATTCCAGAACTTCCATTTGGTTGTTTAAAGCAATTCTGTACCTTTATTTCTTCTCTGTTTGATTTGCACTTGTCTTTACTTCTTTAATCATGGTTTCTTTTAGTGTTTTGAGCATATTTATAATGCCTGTTTTGAAATCTCTTTTCTTTTAAACTTGCAATCTGGTCACTTTCTAAGGTCGTTTCTGTTCCTTACATCCTCCTCACACCCAATGTCAGGATCATAACATCATACTTTTATTCATTATTTTTTCATTTATTTTTGGTACAAGGACCTAATCCAGGCCTTGACCATGCCAGGCAAAAACACTCTTCCACTGAGCTTGATTTTATGGAACTTAAGTCCTGAACTAAAATTTTCGATGTGACTTAGAGCTAAATGGGTAAATATTGTAAATATTCAGTCAGGTATTTTTTTGTTTTTTGTTTTCTTATTTTCCATTTGAGTTGCAGGGTAATTCAAAAGCACCAGATTATTTTATAGCAGAACACAAAGAGATCGTCATTCTATTTCATAGATGAATAGTATTTCCTGGGCCAAAGGGTATGTGCATCTGCCATTTTGATAGATATTGCCAAATTGTCCCTTTCTATAGTGATGTGGAAGTTTAGACTCCTTCATATGTGTAAGCATTTGAGATTACTTGTTTCTCTACACACTTGCTTATAAAGAGTGTTAATGAACTTTGGGTCTTTGACAATGTGAAAATGAAAGTGTAATTCAAAGTTTTTAAATGACAAATGAGGCTGAATGTCTTGAGTGTGTTTTGATATATCTAAGGACTATTTATAGGTTCATTCTATAAACTGTACTTTGTGTATTTTTCAATTTCCCTGCTTTTCTTATATTTTAAAAGAAAGATCACATGACTTTTACTATGATTTGCTGTTAAGTATAAGGAGAATAAAGAATCCAGATCTGACAGCTTTCAACTTGAATTTTAATGAGAGGTTGATGTATCATTAACAAAAATGGTGATGAGAGGAGAAAGCTGATTTGAGAAATGATGATCTCAGTTGTACACTTTTTTAAAAAAATTTTGTTCCTATTAGAGCTATAATCTGCCATTAGAGTATTAACATTTATAAGAAAGGACATATGCCAGGGCGTGCAAGTATAAGAACAGAAAGTTACTGAATATGCATTTTGGATAGGTTGATTAAAATGGGCCACTCTGCTTAAGTGACATTTTCTCTGAAGGAAGTAAAGGAATGATATATGTAAATATCAGGGAGTAGGGTATTTTAATTATGGGGAACAGCAGGTAAAATGTGGGAGTATGCTTAGGAATACTAAAAAGGAAGGAGTGGTTGAAATGAAAAACATGAAGGGAAACATAGTAGCAGAAATATGAGATTATAGAGAAATGAGTACATATAGGGAGGTCTTGTTATATTTAAGGACTTTGATTTTAACTATGAGATCAGAAATTACTGTGGGGTCTTGAACTGAGGAAGACTTTGGTTTTAACTATGAGATCAGAAATCATTGTGGGGTCTTGAACTGAGGAAGGGTGTATTGTAATAGGATCACTTTGGCTACTGATATGCTGAAGATGCTAATAGTTAACAACTGCCAACCATTCATTCACTATTTTACCTTAAATGATTCATTCTAGGAAAGGCTTCTGGGTGGTTTATTTCCATGAATGTCATTCACCCTGGAACCTCTATGTTCATTACCAGAGGCAGAATATATAAATTGAATATGGGTAGTGTCCCTGGAGGTCTGTATGATAACCGCTTGATCCCCAGGGTGGTGTTATTGGGAGGTGCTCCAGAGCTTTAAGAGGCGGGGCCTTGTGGGAGGTCCTTACATCATTGGGGGAGTGCCCCTAAAGGTGGTTGTGGGGCCCCACTCCATCATCTCTCCCTCTGCTTCCTGGCTTATGATGGCCCCTTCCTCTCTCCCTCTGCTTCCGTTTTTCTCTCTCCCTCTGCTTCCTGGCTTATGATGCAAGTGATTTGCTCTGCCCCATGCCTCTGTCATGATGTGCTGCTCTCACCAGAGGCCCAAAGTGATGCCTCATGATGGACTGGAACATCCAGAACTGTGAGCCATAATAAACTCTTTTCTCTGTGTAAGTTAATTTCCTCAGGTATGTCAAGTAACATCATGCCAACTAATATAGGTGCCACATGGGAGATTGTGTATTCATTGTCCTGAGTTGTGTAGTGTACAGACTTTGTGGTTCTCATGGGTGTCCCTGCATACTGAAGTTGGATGAATTCTTTTTGAAAGTGGGGAAATTGAATGAAAGACTATGCCTGGAGCCATGGAGGAGATCAGGAAATTTGAAGCAAGAAAAGTTGATAAAGGAGAAAGAATTGTGATCAAGGAGATTTAGCATCAAAAGCTATGTATAGTTTTGTAATCAGTACTTAGGGTAAAAAAAACCACTCGATTTTTAAGAAAATTCTTGGTGACCCTAAGATGTGATGATTTAGAAACTTGTTTTTGTTGTTAAGCCATTAGGAAGTTGAAAATTTCCATGTATTGTTCAAGTGAAAAATTAACAGATACTATTTAAAGCATAGAATATCTTTTATGAATGAAACCTTATTAATACCTATCTTGCAGTGTTGATCATGATCAGGATGGACATTTCCTTATGGTATTGATGAATAGCTTATACTAAGATGAGTGCTTAATACTCATGGGTATATGGAAATATCATGTATATGTGGAAATTTTCAAGGCATTGTTATTTTATTTTTAAAATATATTCTTAGTATGTATTTTACTATAACTAGAGATTTTCTAAATGAATATGATTTTGTTTTTTACTAACTTATTTCCTAGAAGTTTATGATGATTGCTGTGAATTTGTAAATCCATTTTGATTTAAGTATTTAACATATCTTCAGCATTTTGAAGGATGCTTTAAGGATGTTAAGAAAGGAGGATCAAACATGGATCCTAAGTTTATTATTTTTGTCTAGAATATTGGCCTATCTTTAGTTTTCCACAGTGTTATACTTCTATTTCTTATTTCTTCATTCTTCTAGATATTCTATTAATGTGGTTTTAGATACATTACTTATACGTGTTTATATGTTAACCATTTTCAACACAATAGGAGAAGGGTCATTAAGGTGTTTGCTACTGATATTTGAAGGAGATTAAACACCACAACACAACAACAAAAACTTAGTCTTTACCCTGTGTTGGGAAATACCTGGCAAAAATTTCTTTTCATCTTTGAAAACAACCCATTTGAGATTCTTTCTGTATTTTAGATTGCATTTGGAGACAGTTTTGACTTTTATTTAGAAAGAGTTTATTTAAGTAAAACTAGTACTTCTGATGATTACCTTTATAAAAAATGATTCATTGAAGAATTAAAAATGGGAGAAAATATTCTATTATATGAATAAAACATGTCTTTAATATATCTTAGCATTTGCGTTTGTGTTGTAACTCTTGGAGAAACAAAGGAGCAAGATTCTTTGAAGGAGGACACAAAATAATGAGGAAGCTTCTTTTCCTGCCTCACAGAGTTATTATTTGAGCTACGTTTTGAAGATTAGAAGTAAAAGTTATCAGGCTGGGGAGAGTAGAAAGATGCTTCCATCTAGCAGAAACAATATGTACAGACACGTGGGGATGTGAACGAGCATGTTTTAGTCTTGGAGCAACAGATGGTTGGTGTTATTGGATGGTAAGGATTTGTCAGTTGGGGAAAGCCAGGATGTGATGATGACTGACAGATCCATTGGGGCCAGATATTGAATGACAAGCTGTGAGGGTGCTGAGAAGCTTGGATTTTATCTTATAAGCACTGTAATAGTATTAAAGATTTTCTTTTCTTTTTTTTTTTTTTAAAGAGAGAGAGGTAGAGAGAGGTAGAGAGAGAGAATTTTTTTTTTAATTTTTTATTGTTGGTTGTTCAAAACATTACATGTTTCTTGATATATCATATTTCACCCTTTGATTCAAGTGGGTTATGAACTCCCATTTTTACCCCATATACAGATTGCAGAATCACATCAGTTACACATCCATTGATTTATATATTGCCATACTAGTGTCTGTTGTGTTTTGCTGCCTTTCCTATCCTCTACTATCCCCCCTCCCC
>NW_025999842.1:20941807-20958363 GCF_001458135.2 Marmota marmota marmota | reverse complement strand
CTCCTCCTCCGCTTTCTGATGACATCAGACCTCTGCCATGTTGGTATCCTATGCGAATGGCAGCATTTCGTTCCCTTTGCTGGGTGACCAAAGCAACGGGTGAGTCCTGACCGGCCCTCACAGGCCCCGTGTCAGTCCTGTTGTCACTGCCCACGAAGGCTCGGTTGGTATTTACCTCCACAGTACTCAGCAGGACCCGGACAGAGAAGCTGTTTCCGCGGGCTCCTTAGCCCTGGGCCAGAGCAGTTCCGGGAGCCGGAACTCGGCCGCTCCGTGCTCGGTGTATGCTCTGATAAGAGCATGCTCCAAGAAGCAGTTTCCGTGGGTTATTTATCACTGAGCCTGAGTAATCTGTCTGCAAGCCGCAGGCGAATGGCAGCCTGAAATTACCTGTTCTATGGCTGAATGAGCTGCGGTCAGTCGAAAACAGGGATGGTGACGTCAGCTCTCCAAGATGGTGGACGCTGGCCTCCTCTGTGGTCTGACCAGTGTGGAGAACCGAATTGGACTGCTTCCTTCCCCCTTCTCGAACCCAGAATTCAGCACTGAGTACGGTGCTTGCACGGCTGGCAGAAACTGCAGCGCTGTATCCCTGCGTTGCTATCTCCTCGTTTCCCAGCGCATGCTGCATACTCTAGCCGCGGGGCGATTTGCTGAATAAGCAGTGTTACCCTCCGTGCGACAAATCTCTCGCGTTTGAGTCCCCGTAGCCGATCCTCGTGCGATGGAAATCCTTCCTCCAGGTTCCAGAGCACCCCACTATTGCTGGAAATTCCTAATAAGAAACCCTTTAGCCTTCCTGACTCGTCATTCTCCCACACAGTGACGCGGCACACGGGGGCAATGCACTCCCCTCGCCACCATCTTCCGAGAGAGAGAATTTTTAATGTTTATTTTTTAGTTATCGGCGGGTACAACATCTTTGTTTGTATGTGGTGCTGAGGATCGAACCCAGGCCGCACGCATGCCAGGCGAGTGTGCTACCACTTGAGCCACATCCCCAGCCCCAGTATTAAAGATTTTCAACCATGGTATACAATATGAACAGATTTGGGTGTGGATGTAGTAGAGGTTTCCTACTGGTGTGTCAGGGCACATGATTTTGAATTGGGTACAGGTATGCTGGAATACTATTCTAGTTTATTTAAGCAAAACTAGTACTTTTGATGATTGCCTGTATAAAAAATGATTCATTGGAGGATTAAAAATGGTAGAGAATATTCTACTATGTGAATAAAGGACAGTTGTCTGAGGCCAAGGACTGCTTGAATCCTCAAGTAATCTCTTTTTGGTCACAGCAGACTTGTCCATTTACTTCAGTGTGCCTTATAAATATTATGATCTTCCACATGAGCATGGTATAAAAAAAGCTATAGAAACATGGGTATAAAATAAGGAGAAGACCATTTAGATGTGTTTTGTGGTAGACTTGGCCATCAGTTATTGAACTTTATGATATCAGTATGTCTTCATGCTATTAAAAGTTATTGAGGACTCCAAAGAGATTTTGCTAATGTTTATGTCTTGAATGTACTATAAATTAAAACTGAGTAAAATTTTAAAATATATGTGCTTTGACTTTCACAAATATTAAGCCTATTAAGAGTTAGCGTAGTTGGATGAAAGTTAACTATGTTTTTCCATACTAGAAAACTTAGAAAGAAAAGTAGTGTTATTTTGCATTCTCTCTAATGTATGATTTAATAAAAAATAGCTTGAATCTCATATCTGGTTCTGCTTTCAATTTGCTATAATGTATATTTTGGCTGAAGTGTACAAAGGAAACCCAGTCTCACATAGAGATGTAGTTAGTAAAGGGAATAATATCTTACTTTTTTTTTTTTTTTTTGGCAGTGTTAGTGATTGAACTCAAGGTCTTATGCATGCTAGGCAAGCATTCTGCCAGTGAACCAAATTCCAACCATAAAAAGGAATGATATCTTAAAAGCCTTTTAAAATAGTTATTTGTATTCTTTCTTGATATTTTAAAAGTTGACAAATGGTAGTTTCTTACAGGTCAGTTATGGTGAAAATATGAAAGTACGACAATGAAATTTTTATGAATTGTTTCACTAAAATCTGTTTGTCTTCTTATTTTACTGGCATCATATGTGATATTATGAAAAATAATTGATTCAGTGAATTATACCTGTCTTCCTAATGTAGACACTTTCATTATGTAATATTACAAATAGTACTAATTCATTGCTGTCACCACTGATCTCATCAGAGAAATCTTTAAATTTTAGGAACTGATCAGGTTTTCATTGGTGAATACAAGTTTTCCAAAATTTTGATTTTTCTCTTGAAAGCTTGAATTTTATCACTGGCAGCAAATATTTCCAGTTCTTTTCCTTGGTATAGCAGGGTCACTTCTTTGATTTTTAAGAAACTGTCAAATATGTTAGTCTGAATAACCAGACTAGAGAAGACTTCATTCATTCTCTCATGTCAAAATGGTGTTACATGAAATGATCTGACTATCACTTATCTTTCATATATTTCATTGTATACTGTTGTGTGGCAGATGTGATTTTATACATACTTCATTTGTCAGTGTTTTGTTCAGCAGATTATTTGAAAAGATATGTGCTTTTCTGAGATTTAAGAAATTAGTAGTTATTACTTTACTTAATGGTATTCTTGAGTGAAATTGGCTCTTGTGTTTATAACTGTGCTTACATGACAGTTTGATACCACTGGCTTTATTTGTGCAAACCTTTCCCCCATTGATTTTGCAGCATCAGTGCAAATATCAACAGTGAAAAAGGTACATAGCATCCAAATATTGTTACAAAAATAGTGTTGACTTTATGGACCCCTGAAGAGTCTCAGAGACTCATTCCTTGGATTCCACATTCTGTATTTTATGGATGAGTTATTCTTTGAAGGAGTCTGATGAGAAAGGGCAAGAGAGAATATTAGGTTTTCTTTTATGATTGGCTTTGTCTTTGTCTTAATCCCTTATTAGCATATACTACTGTTGTATTTGGGTGTGTAGGATGATGTCACAAGTTTTATTTTTGCTTTCATATTTCTTATGTTTTACTTGTTCTTTCTAGATATACATGATAGTAGGGTGTACTTTCATATAATTATATGTACATAGAATAAGTATAACTTGTTCCAATTATGATCTCATTATTGTGGTTGTATATGATGTGGAGTTACATTGGTTATGTATTCATATATAAGGGTAGGAAAGATGTCTGATTTATTCTGTTGTCTTTTCTACTCCCATCCCCACCTTCCCTTCATTCTCTTTTGTCCAGTCCAGTGAACTTTATTTTTCTTTTGTCTATTTTGTTTTGTTTTGGGGATGAACTCAACCAAAATATTCTTTTAGAAATTTTTAAAATTTATTAGCTTCATTTCTTATCTTTATATTTCCTAGTGTATCTTTTGTGGACAATATATCAATTTCTGTATTACAACAGTTTTCTAGAAAACTGTCAAAGGTGTTACCATAGTATAATGGAAATTCTTTATGACTGGATTCATATATGTATCATTTTAAAACTCTGTTATTAGCTGTGTAACATTAAGCAATTTACATAAACTTTCTAAAGCTTAATTTTCCCAAGGTCAAAAGTAATAACAGTATTTAATTTGAAAAGTTGTTCAGAGCATTTGTTAGATAGAATTAGCAAGTGATGATCATAATATCTCTCCTACAATAAATGTTCAATAAATGTCATAAATGCTCAATAAATGCTACTGGTATATTTAGAATTACTAGATAAGTGCACCCTTAATTCATTTTGTTTCTTCTATTTTATTTTTCCTTTTGTACACATAATTCATTGTTTAATATCTCATATATACACAGCATGAATTTTTATCTTATGATTTTATTTGTGTTGTTTCTTTGATAGCAGAATTTGGTTAATATAGCATAGTCACATGCAAAATTAAAGTATGCCATTTTGAAAAGGAAGAAGTAGTATATATTCCGAGATCATACTTGAAGAAATCTAAAGCATTTCTAGAGCAGTTATATAATATGGTTATATAATTCAAAATCTCTGACCTCTTACACTGATTCTATGACTCTGAAATCAGCTTAGTTTTTTTGGCAGCAACTGCCTAATAGACTAAGATATGCATGGGAAATTTATATAAAATTACATAAAGCATTTGTGCACTGTGTTTGAGATATCAGATTTATTAAATGTTTAAAATACATGTCAAATGTTGGCTAATAGTCACAATTCTCTAAAACACTCATATGGTTCTTTGACTCTAAAATATAGAAAGATATAAAAACACTAGCACTCAGCTGTACTTGGGAAAACCAGAATTATATGATAAAAAGCAAATTAAGTTAATTTTAGAGTTTTATTTCTTTATGCCAAAGAAAAGCCAAGTACTAAAATTTGTTATTCTGTGACTTAGAGTTATGGCTTCAAATCATAATTATTTTTAAACATTAAATGATAATTTTTAACGGTATAATTGCATATAACCCCTTAACAATGTGAAAATGTAAATTTTTTTACATTTTCTAAATTTTGAGGGTACTTTTATGTTATATTAATTTGACTGCCTCTGTTTAGTAGAGTGTTAATAACATGAACAAGTTAATTTGAGGTAACAGGTATTTTATTTTTCTTTTTGTATAAGTTATTTGAATTGCTTGGACCTGAAGGACTTGATCTTATTGAGAAACTTCTCCAGAACAGAATTACAATTGTGGATCGATTTCTTAATTCTTCAAATGATCATAAGATTCAAGCTCTTCAAGGTAAGAAAGTATGTAGTGGTAATACTAATTTAAAAGAAAGATTCATTGGTTAACCAATTTTAAAAATATAATTACTTTTTTTATCTTTTGGACATTTTTATAATTTACTGATATCATTCTCTAAACTAGATTTTTAGGTATGGTAGATTATGAAACAAGTGTAAATGATCTAAATAGGAACATATTGCAGTGTTTGGGCATGACATTGTTTTGTAAAAGGTAGAAGTACTTACAATAGATAATTTTTAAAGCAAACACATGTTGTATTAACTATGGACCCAGTGTTATAATTTCTCCCCAAGTTTTTGTTTCCAAAACTTTCAAATCCATAGTAAAGGTATAAGAATAATACACACTTACATAACCTTCATGTATTTTCACTAGTCATTAACAGTTTGTTTCACCTGGCCCTTTTTCTAAAGATACACATACATTACTGAACAATGATAGGAAGTTTCAGACATCATGATACTTCATCTATAAAATATTTAGCATCTGGGCATGATGTGACACACCTGTAATTCCAGTGACTAGGAAGACTGAGAGACTGAGGCAGGAGAATCTCAGGCTTGAGTCTAGCAGCAGCACCTTGGGAAGACCCTATCTCAAAGAAAAGGTTATAAAAGGGTGGACATGTAGCTTTGTGGTAAAGTGCCCACGTATGTATGAATGAATGAATGAATAAGTAAATAAATAAATTGTCTTCAGAATATATCTAAGAACACGACAGCTTCTACTTAACTGCCCTGCAGTTATCACACTCAGAAAATTGCATACCGATAGTGTCATGTATTACATGTATTTTAAAAACCCAGTAAAATAAAAAACAGGTAGGAAGCCAAAATTATTTTTAAAAAAATACCTAACATATGACACAGTGATGCTGGATTCAGGTTTTAAGTGATAAGCAGGAAAATTAGATTTTTTTTAACCTTTACTCCAATGTACTTTGCTAACCTTACGGATAGTTTGAGATTAAAAAAAGTGAATGAACGCAAGAAATTAGATACCTTGAACATCTGTCTATGTTGGCTTTTCTTATATATAAGTTATTTGATTTTTTTTTATGTTTATGCCACTGTAGGAAACTATAAACAGACTTCATCTAAATAGCCTTTAAATCCAAAATATTTTGTGAATTTCCTTTAATACTGATGAATGTTCTCAGAAGCCTGGAGCTTTGAGATTGTTAGAATTTCCAAGATTGGATTTGAGCAACTTTATCTTTCTGCAAGTGTCTTGGTTCAAGTTATTTGAATAGTTCTAAACTTCCTTGTTCCAAGAAGGCTCTGGGCTATATGAAAGTGCATAATCAGACTCCATGCAGTAACCCATCAGGGTTTAGGAGCTTTTAAAATTGGTGTTTGCCAGAAGAAATGGACAGAGTTAAATATCAACTCCTGTGAAGATGTAAATTCTGAGAATTTGGTATTTCTTTTGTCATTCTCCTAAATGTTATTATAGAGATATTTACTGATTCTAACTCTTTTTTAAAAAAAATTAATTTATTTGATTTGATGTGTTATGATTACATTTAAAATAGGACTTGTTATCCAGATTCATAAACATAAATCCATTAATCTTTGGTTCCAGCTTTATTAGTATATTAGCACTGATTTATTAATAGAAAGTTAAAGATGAATCCAATGTTACATTTATTTTTTTGGAAGCTTTAGATGATGAGTTAGGAGTTTAGTCTATGTTCATTCTATTTATTTTACAAATTTTATTCTATTAATATAACTTATTAGAAGCAACACAGTTTTATAATGCAAAATAAGTACTAAATTTAAATATATTTGAGTCCTGAAATGATTTTTTACTTTTCTCAAATAGATTTTACTCTCATATTCCATAGTAGATCATTATTAAATATTGCAACTATTTAAGAATGATGAGTATGCACTAGAAAATTTGAGGCATTTAAATGAATAAATAGTGTTTTTTTGCTTTTTTTTAAGGACTACAATATAGAACTTGAAAGGTAGCATATTTTTAAAAAATTTACTTCGGTAGGTTTATGTTGTATTTGCATTAAAATTCTTTTCCTTAGATTTTTGTTGAAGGAAAAGAAGAATCTTTATACACTTGTTACTTTACCAGTGTTCCCAATTTGTGTCTATATTTTGATGTTTTGCATTTAGGGATCCTTCAAAATTCTCTCATAACTACCAAATTGTACTTTTTGTTTATTAAGGTACCTTAATGAGCCCATTATTAACCATATTCTTTTTTGTATTCTCCAAAACCATTGTCTTACAGAGCAATGACTTGTTTTTTTTTTAAATCTAGCATTTTCTAGATTTCAGGCTAATTTTATTTGAGTTTTTTCATGCAGACATCTACCTTACTCTGCTCTATTCTTACAGTCAGTAAGTGTAAGGTGAATGAGAAGTTGATCTCTAAGATAAAGATAGTTTGTGTATTAAATTCTGTCTTCAGAGTTGGTATAGAGAATGTATTATGAAATCAAAACTTAGTTCATAATATCAAGTGACAATATTTTGAGTAGTTATACAGGATTTTTCTGTTATATTTACATTTTAAAAGGATATAATCATCTATATAGTTCTTCAGTAAAATTTTTTGTTAGTATTTCCATTAAGGTTATTTCATTTTTGCTTGTCATTTGCGACAGTTGGCCTAACCAAACAAGAAAAGCCATACATTTAAGCTTTTGCTGCTTTACTTTTTAAATTATTATTATGTTTAGTCTTATAGGAATCTAGTATATTTTGATTGAAACCTTATAAATCTTTTAATGAGGCATTGTATTTTCTTATAATTTTAATTTTCTTATTTGGATGATTGTAAGTATATATAGTAGTATTTAATTACTGTCACATTTGCTTAAAATGTTAATGACACCAGTATATAGAATTTAGTATGTCATCCAAAGGGGTTTCACACTTTAAAATGTTTAACTCTGGTTTCTGATAAATAAATGGCATTACTCAAATTTTATACATTCTGCTTAACAGATGTATTGTTGATTGAGTGGCTTTGCAGACAATTTCACTTTTCTTTTAGTTAAGAGTATGTGTAAAAACTGTCAGAATGCCTCATTCTTTTTCTGACACTGAAATTTAATCATAAATTTATTAAGTGCATAAGACTTCCTTAGAAATAAGAAATAAAATAAATATAAGACTTAAATAAAATAAATGTAAGACTTAAAAATGAAAATAGTTTTTCAGAATTTTAAGTTTTAATCCTAATATACATGGGCTTATACTTCATTTTGTAATTTTGAGACATACTTTCCTTTTTAGGGAACTATAGTGGGGGTTATTTCATGTGATTGATAGATAAATGACTCATTAAAATTCTTTACACAAAATACATATACGATGGTGTGGGGGGAAGGGGGAAAAAGGGATGAAAAGTGTCACAGTAGATTGGGTAGAGAGAGGTGATGGGAAGGGGAGGGAAGGGGAGGGGGGATAGGGAGGGCAGCAGAATACAACAGACACTAGTATTGTTGTATGTATATACATGGCTGTATAACCAATGTGATCCTGCAATCTGTGGAAAAATGAGAATTCATATCCTATTTGAATCAAATATATGATATGTCAAGATCATTGTATTGTCTTGAGCATCTAATAAAAAAATTCTGTAAGGAGGCTGTAATATTTGAATATTTGACTTAGGAAAATTTGTTATCTAATTCATTCTATCTTGGTACTGTGTTTAATTCCTTCTTTTTTCAGAATTGCAGCTTAGAATTTGATAAAGTAACCTGGGCTGTGCTTGGCAGAGTATTAGCCAAGTCTTGTATTGTCTTCCTAGCTTAGCAATAGTGCCTAGGATGTAGTATCCTCAGTAAAATAAGCTTACTAACTTGGATCCTGTTGGAAGAAAATTTGTTCTGAATATTGAGTTGACCAAACCACAGATCTAATTTATACTTTGTAGACATTGAGTTTTGATCGACCTGGTACCCCTTAGTGACTCTGACCTTCTTCCCTTCTTTTAAAGGCCTTTATTTTCATGAAAAGGTAGACTTTGCTCTTGCTGTATTTGTTTTGTGAAGTATGTTCTGCACTTATGTTTATTTCAGTATGAATAGTTACATATATACAAGTTAACTGAATAAAGTGTATTACATAGGAAAAATTATTTAATATATAATTTTATTTTAGTATTATCTAACAGTGCTAATTAGTATTAATAATTATTTTTTAAATTAATATAAACAAGTTATTTCAAAATCACAAAATTGGATTTCAGGCTCCTGATTTTTTTAAATTTTTTTTTTTGTTGTAGTTGGACACAATACCTTTATTTTATTTATTTTTTTATATAGTGCTGAGGATTGAACTCACCGCCTCATACATGCTAGGCCAGCGCTCTACCGCTGACAGGCTCCTGATTTTATATGTAAGAATTTAAACTATTAGTAACATTAACTATTGAATCTATAGGAAGTAAATCTTACTGACTTTTCTTAAGCCATTAGCTAATATTAAATATTGTAATTTTTAAAAAGAAACCTATTCCTAAATTATGTAATTGAATATGCCCACTTTCCAATGTGAATGATAAGAGCATTATGCTATTTCATGTTCTTTTAGGGAGAAATTAAATGGTTTTCATAATGGTTAAATGATCTCAGAGATGTGTAGTCCATTATATTTTGAAAATTTGCCTTGTAGACAATTGCAAAAAAGTTCTAGGAGAGAATACCAAACCTAATTATGGTTGTCAAGTCACTATTCAGTCCGAACAAGAAAAGCAGTTAATGAAACAATATCGACGTGAAGAAAAACGAATTGCCAGACGAGAAAAAAAGACTGGAGAAGATGGAGAAGTTTCTGGAGAAGGACTTATGGGCTTTGATCCTAAGGAATTGCGGATACACAGGTAATCAAAGCAAGAATCTGAAAAACACATGTTTATAATCAATACTTTTACATATTTTTCTAGTGTGATTTTAGCAATTTGGCAGATTCTTTTAGTCCCATTTTCTTGTAACAACGAGTTTCATTGAATAAAAATTTTCTGGGGAAAAATCAGTCATCTGCTAATTAGAATATTATTGGTTGCATTCACATCCATGAGAGATTTAGATTACAGAGGTAAGCTATTTTTAGTTGCTACACATATTCCAGTCAATGAAGTTATAGAAAACTTATTTACATTTATTTTGAGGGTTTTGTTTTCTTCCCAACTTAATTATACTTTTATTTGTGTGTATTGTTCTCTAGAAGTAGAAAGGAGGAAAATGAAATGAAGTCATTATTGCACTTGATGTTTTAATTATTGTAACTTTTCCAAAAAGGAATTTTTACCTTGAAAATATCTTCGAGTTGTGAAAATGCAAAACTATAAAGAATGAACAATAAGTCAGATTTACTAAATGGTATTTAAAAGTAGTAAATACAAAATGTGCTAAATCCTATTTGGTTACCCCCCAAATTTTTGAATTGCTGATATCTTTGTTTTTGTAGTTTAATTTTTTTCTTTATAATGGAATGCCACCAGAAGTAATTATTATAATGACCTTGCTTTCCTTTTCAAAATAAAAATGTCAAATTTGGCCTGCCATTTTTTGTATTTTCAGAGAGCAGGCACTTCTGAATGCTAGAAGTGTTCCAATTCTCAGCAGGCAGAGAGACATGGACATTGAAAAAATTCATTATCCCCATGTTTATGATTCCCAGGCTGAAGCCAGGAAATCATCAGCATTCATTGCTGGTGCAAAGGTATGTCATTGGTTTATAACAACAACTCTTGGAAATATGTTTGTTCTGAGGCAATGACACATAGCTTTCCCTGTTTCCTTTGTGAATACAGTGCAAGTTGATTAGTTTATGCTAAAATATTTTAAAATATTTAAAATAATAGGGTATATGAGATATTACAATCTGTATAAAGTTCTGACATATAGTAAGTATTCAGACAATATTTCTTCATTTCTCTTTCATTATTGTTGAAATTTATAATTTTGAGTATTATCAGTTATATCATTGCTTGACTAAGCTTTATACCATATATTGTATGCTATCCTACTTGTATGAGTACATTTGTCTTCAATGTAGTTAATGTATACGTTAAGATTCGTCAATGTACTGTGGCCTGTATGTCATATAAGATACTTGACATAATAATGGAGTGTGGTTTTTATTTATTTATTTTTCATTTAGGTTTGTTTTTCTTTAAATTAGCTAAATTTATTTGCCAGGACTGTGTCTTAAAACCAATAGCATTCTGTATTTCTCTCATTAAAAAATCTTTACCAGAGAAGTTCTTTTGTTTTTTTTTAATTCTGAATTGTTATTTTGATATTTATAGATGATTTTACCAGAAGGAATCCAAAGAGAGAATAACAAGCTTTATGAAGAAGTAAGGATTCCCTATAGTGAACCAATGCCAATTGGCTTAGAGGAGAAGCCAGTTTATATCCAAGACTTAGATGAGGTGAGATAAACCTTTTATAGAGTTGATATTTTTGAGGCTTGCTATGTACTATAAATGAACTTATATTGGAAAAAATTATTTTTAAAAGTAGCTTCCTAATATAAATCAGAGACATAAATGGTTGATTACTAAAGAACACCAGGGAAGTTTAAATTTTTCAAAACCACGTATATATCCATTTGTTTGTATACTGAATATATATATATGTGTGTGTGTGTGTGTGTGTGTATATATTTAATTATATTTAAAATATAATTTATTTTATTTAAAAAATAATTTCAAGTAAAATTCAAAAAATAATATATTTAATATATTTAAAATATTTTAAATAAAATTCAAAATTGTATATTTACATCTATCTATCAATCCATCTGTCTATGTTTTCATATTTATTTTTATTATTTTAGGTAATTTTTTTGGTTTAACCTATGTAAATTGACAATTAAAATATTTTAAAGGGTTTATGTATTTATTTATTTATCAAATGGTCACCCTAATATAAAATAAAATGCTTTTTCTGGGAGATGGGCCAAATTCTAAAGTACTTTGTTTATCTTATTTCTCCACAACTTTTTAATTTTTGGTAAATTCAAACTAATGAAAATGTTGTTTGAGTATTAGTATTCATATATCCTTTACTTAGATTCATATTAAAGTTTTGCCATACTTACTCTTTCTCAAAATAAAATGTCATTTAGTTTAAAGTTTATATATTATTTGAAGTTTTTTTTTTATCATCAAAATGAAGCTGGGGGTTTTTAAAAAAATGTATAACAATACATAGTCTTTCAGAAATAAAAATAATGCAGGTGAGCAAGATGTTTTAGTCAGTCTTTGCACTGCAGCAACCAAAAGATCTGACAACAACAATTTTAGAAGAACAAAAGTTTATCTTGGAGCTCACAGTTTAAGAGATCTCAGTCCATAAATGGCTTACTCCATTGCTCTGGGCTCTATATCATGGCAGAAGGGTATTGAGGAAAGCAGCTCAGGACTTATAACTGGGAAGCAGAGAGAGCTTTTGGGGGATACCAAATATCTAAACCATAACATTCCGTGTGAGCCCACACACACTCATTCCCATTTCGCAATGCAAAAATACATTTAGTCCATTTTCAAGAGCCCCTATAGTCAGCAATTTTAGCATTGCCCAAAAGTCCACAGTCTCGTTTGAAACTTGTAGTACACTTTCAGCATGAGGCCCTGTAAAATTCAAAAGCAAGTTACATGTATCAAATATATAAAGGAACATAGTTGATGTACCACATGGTTGATGCCAGTGTCTGCTGCCATCTTGATCAGTAGCTAAGCCTTCTAGGACCATGGCTTCAACAGGCTTTGAGTGCCTGCCTAGTTGGCTGAATGTAATAAAACAATTTCCTAGGCTACTCTGTGCAAGCAGGGTGGCCCACTGGTCTCTTCTCAAGGGAATTTTTACTTTTACACCATTAAGCCTGAGATAGGTATGGTCTTGCCAATTCCTGAGATTTCATCAAGACTTCTTTACTTGGGCTGGGGTTGTTACAGCTCAGTGGTAGAGTACTTGCCTAGCACATGTGAGGCACTGGGTTCCATCCTCAAAACTACATAAAAGTAAATAAAGTTATTTTAAAAAAGGCTTCTTTACTATTGTTTCTTGGTGAAGTATTTAGTGTTTCTATGATAGCTATAATATCTTTAGCCATACCTTCCTTTGCCCCAAGTTTACTTAAAACAGTTTTCTGTCCAAACTAAGTTTTTTAAATCTTCCTGTTTCACTTTCTGATCCTAACTATCACAATAAATTTGGCTAGCTGCCAGCAATATCCATGCCACGACCTGAATGCTATGCTGCCTACAGATTTCTTCCACCAGATTAAAAAGTCCATCACCTTTAAATTCAGCCTTACAGAAAGTCTCAGGACACTGGCAAAATGTACACAACTTCATAGCCAGAACAGAATATGAATGGTCTCTAGTCTAATTTCCAATAAAGTCCTTCTGCTTGGAAACCTCATGAACCCTGTCTTGACTGTTCATACTCCTATTGGCATTCTAGTCTTCTGAGCTCACACAGAAACACCCATTAAGCTGTTGATAACATTCTCAAACTTTTCCAGCTTGCATCTCTAAACTTTTTAAAGTTGCTTCCACAAAATCTAAAAAGCTCCAAAAACTTCTGAACTGTTATGGGGAGACACCTCAGAAAGCACTCTAAGTCCGAATTCAAATCAAAAGAGAGTTTTATTTACCTGGCCAGCGACTGTCACCCACCGCAGAGACTCAAGCTCTGTAGGAGGACAGCAGCTTCCTTGTCTATCCAAAGAGAATATAAGCACAAAAACCACAACTCAGTGACTTGCTTATCGTCATGTAAGCTAGCCAGTCATTGAAATTAAAACATTAATAAGTGGGACCTGTGGGCTCTATGCAGGACTGGAATTTTCCAGTCAGCAAGCAAGTGATAAACAGAAGCCAAAAAGAGCATTAGCTTTGCAGTTCAGTTGACCACAGCCCTGGGTTCAAGCAGGTGTTAGACAGTCACATCCTGAATATGGGCGGGGGTCACTGGGGCGAGAATCTTCTTCAAAGTCATGTAGACCCACAAGGGCATTCAAACCCAGGATGTAGCTCACCTCGACCACTCCTGCATCCTGAGTAGGGTACAATTTAAGGGGTACAAACTACAGAAAGACACTTTTTAAAATAAGAAAACAGCTTTCATTTCAGTTTCTCAGAAACAGCTCTTGTAACAGTTTTTTATAGAAGACACCAAAGTGGAGTCTTAGACCTGTCTATGAAAGTTCTTGCTTTATAATTGTCTTATCTCACTTATCAAAATCTTATATCTATAATCTGTATTTTTTCCGTAACCTATAACTTACATTCTTATTGATTGTATTTATCAGTTCACACCTTAACAGAACCATATGGTCACATTAGTCACAAGGACCCTACTTCTCAGAACCAATTTCTTTTTTATTCACTTTTTTATTGCTGTGACCTAAAGATTTCACAAGAACAATGAGAGGAGGAAATGTTTATTTTGGGGTTCATGATTTCAGAAGTCTCTGTCCGTATATAGCCAACTCCATCGCTCTGAGTCTGAGGTGAGGCAGTAAATCATGGCAGATGAGTGTGGTGGAGGAAAGCAGCTCAGGACATGGAATTTGGAAGCAGAGAGCCCACTTTCTTCCCTAGGGACAATATAAACTCCAAAGTCATGCCCTCAGTGACTGACTTCCTCTAGCCACATCCTACCTGCCTACAATTACCATTCAGTAAATCCCTATCAAGGGATTTATGCACTAAGCATGTTAAAGCTCTTATAACTCAGTCATTACATTTCTAAACTTTCTTGAATTATCTCATATGAGCTTTTGGGGGCCACCTAATATCTAAACAATAACACCAAAGGAGCAAAATAAAGCAATACAAAAATATCCACAGAATAACAAACATAAATTGTATTCTTTATATATTTGTGTATATGTATTTTTTTTTACAAAAAATGGAATTGCATCATTTTATGTGTGTGCAATTCATGTATATTTAATTATGTTTTTCAATGTCAGTAGACACATTGCATCAGTTTTTAAATCACACAGTATTCCATTGAAGTCTTGTTATTTTTAAAACAATTCCTTATCATATTCAATGTTAAGCTATTTTCTACAGTAAGTTTTTATAACAGAATGAAATTCTAATTATGTCTTACATCAGTATTTTTTATGATACATCAGAATTGCCTGTAAGCCACTCCCAAAGAACCAAAGGCCAAATGTTTTCTCTGATATGTGGATGCTGATTCATAATGGAGGGGGTGGAGAATAGAGGTATTTTGGACTAGAATGAGGGTAGTGAAGGGAGGAGATGGGGCGCAGGGGTAGGAATGATAGTAGAATGAATCAGACATCATTACCCTATGTGCATATATGATTACATGACCTGTGTAACTCTACATCATATACAACCAGGAAAATGAGAAATTATACTTAATTTATATATCATGTGTCAAAATACATTTTACTGTCATGTATAACTAATTAGGGAAGGTGCACTGGGGTAGGAAAGATGGTGGAATGAGATGAGCATCATTACCCTAGGTATATGTATGAAGACACAAGTGGTGTGACTCTACTTTGTGTACAACCAAAGAAATGAAAAATTGTGCTCCATTTGTGTACAATGAATTGAAATGCATTATGCTGTCATGTATAACAAATTAGAATAAATAAATAAATTGTTTAATTAAAAAAATTAGATGGGGTCTCTGGATTAATCCAGTTTCACTGAGTTGGTAGTTACAGAAGTAAAAGCAACAACAAAGACAGTTTATTGGCATTTCTAACTGAATTGTCTAGGAGTAAAGCTGCATGTGTGGCCATCTTGGCTACATCTAATGATGTCATTGGATCCATCATTGTCTCTTTTTCATTCTTTCTCTATTTTTCTTTATTTCTTTATTGTTTCTCTTTCCTTCCCTCTTACCTTTCTCTTGCTCATGTCTCTTTGTTTTCTCTTATTCTTTTCATCTCTGGATTCCCATATTTGCTTTCTCTATAAGGTGAGGGAAAAGTATATGTCAGAAGCTCAAACATATTTGTTTTCTCATACTTCAATCCCAGAAAGAAGAGTATTCCCACAAGTTCTGACAGGAAAAAAAGAAAGAAAAAATCTCTTGGAATTAAAGTTTTATTTTCCTGACACAGGATCACAGTTTATTTCCGAAACAGTGCCTTTTCCTTTGGTGGGAGTGTGGGGCTCTTGCTGATAATTATATGTATCCTTATTGTCAGCTTCCTTGAGCCACTAAGAGTGAAGGAGGAATTTTCCACAGCAAATGGGGATACTATTATTATCTACAGAAGAAAAAACACAAAATTTTTGAGTAGTTATATGACAATGGGGGAATATATATATTTAGTTTTAGTACCATGGATTTATTGATTAGAATCATAGCAAAATATTGCTTTTCTGGTGTCTTGAATAAATCACTCCAGAAGAAGGATCTAAAATAGTCTGTTGTTTCAAAGGCAGTGAAAATTAATAGTTTGGAAACCAAATGCCTGTATGATAACAAGTTCCTTTAGAAAACCAAGTGATTACATTTCTGGTAGGATTATTTTTAAAAATTAGATTTGAGGCATTAGAAATTTAGAGAATGAATAGAGAACTTCTTTTTCTTTATTAAAGTTTCATTTTTCTTATGAATCTAGACATTCTTTTAGTAATTAATGCACAGGAGGTGTAAAATAGGACATGTCCCATCTATGTGTGTGAGTTATGTGCTTCCTTTTTTTCTTAATAATAAACATTTGATACCTTGAAACTTGTTCTTTTTGTTTTCCTTCTCTTCTGTGTGTTGAGTAGATCTAAACTATTTCAACCAAAAAAAAAAAAAAAAAAG
>NW_025999842.1:20829377-20941782 GCF_001458135.2 Marmota marmota marmota | reverse complement strand
AAAAAAAAAAAAAAAAAAAGGATTTTCAAGCTTTTTAATCCTTATCATTTTCCTAGCTTCATTGATACTATTGTCATGTATTTTAGTTCTATGTTCTTTTAGATTTTTAGTTCTATATTGTTTTAGATTTTACACCATACATTGTTGTTGTTATTAATTTATAGTAAAGTTATTTGGATTTACTATTTAATTAAAATTCTATCAGTGCTTTCATAGTATATCAATTTCTTTCTCCAAATTTTCTATAGTGAAAATGTGGGTGTTGCCAAAAGCCTTTTAAATTTTCTTAATCTAAATATCCTTTTTTAAACTATTATTCTTGAGATATTTAATAGAATTCTAAGTTCATGCTTTTTCTTAGCACATTTAAGATATTATTCTATTATTACCTTTTTTTCCTTTTTGATTTTGAGATGTCTGCAGTCTTAGCGTTTGTTTTAAGGTAAATTTTTCTCACTGGCAGCTTTTAAGATCTTCCCTTGGCTTTTGGAATTTTGAAGTTTTCCTGCAAAATTATGATTCATAATTTTCTTTTTAACTTCCTTTTTGTTTTCTCATTATATTAGAGGACTTTTTACCAGCAACTAAAAGATGTGATTGGGGAAAGACTTTATATACCTTGGCAGATATGTTAAATGACATACAACAAAAACAGAAAAACAAAAAAATACAGGTTGCATCCTTGCATTCTGTGAACTTATAGCATTGTTGGGATATTAAAAAGCATTTTTGTTGAGTATTTACCCACAGTACACTATGAAATGCTTCAAGTACTAAATCAACAGTTCAACTTCAGGGTAATTTTATATAGAAAGCTATGGAGGCTTAGTGAAAACTTCTTGTGGAACTGTTTCTTTACTGCTTATTCTGGGGGCATTGAGTTTTATCAGAAACTATGGCAGTTAACTTATTTTTTTTTTTTAAACACATCTGCTGTGGGGTATACAGAAAAAGAGAGTTCCTAATTTCTCTTCTTTTTGTTACTAGGGATTCTAGGTGTTCTTTATCACTAAGCTACGTCCCCAGCCCTTTATGGTTTTTATTTTGAGACAAGATCTCACTAAATTGCTTTGGGCCTTGCTAAATTGCTGAGGATGGCCTCATACTTGTAATCCTCCTGTCTCAGCCTCCCAATCACTGGGATTGCAAGCATGTGCCACTGTGTCTGGCTACTTTCTAATTTCATGTTGAAAAATTTTTGTGGACCTGGCATAAAATAAGAAATTTTGTGTCATGTTTGTTGCTCTTTGTGTGGAATCTTCAAAAATAATTTTATTTATGAAAATTTGTTCACTGTCAGGAAGGCATTATTTTACTTATTACAATATTGTTTAAGGTATTACTATGGAAATCATGAGAAAAAAAGGGAAAATTCTTATATAACCTTAAAAATTTATATTTTCTCTTCAAAATAAGAATATTTTTTGTTTTGATGCCTTAACCTCTTCAGGTTTACAGTGCTATAAAGTCTACTGGGAGCACTAGCAAACAACTAACTAGGAAAAGGGCACCAGCTGCTTTGAAAAATACCTCTTCCACTGCAGAGAGTTTATAGTTAACATCTGCTAGAAGCATTCAAACAAAATAATTTTCTTTATAATCTATACTTTGTTGATTTTATAGCAGGACATTAGAATGCATTAAAGGCACATTGAGCTGTCCCAGATTTATAATTTTAGAAGTTAAATAAATTCAGAAGTCTGAAAATTAACTTGTAATATGGGAATTTTAAATTGCCTTTAAAATGACTTTAGTCCTTGTCTTGCAATATACTTATGTGTTGTGTTAAATAAGCAGGAATACTTGATATGATTGTGTTGTTGTTTATGGGTTTTCTTACCATTATTTGACTTTGGATATATGTATCAATTGGTTGTCTCTGATATTCTCATGATTTATTTATCAGCATATATTTTTCACACTTTTGTTAGGTTCATTTTTTTATATTTTTTAAAATATTCATTTTTTAGTTGTAGTTGAATTCCTCATTACCTTTATTTTATTTATTTTTATATGGTGCTGAAGATCAAACCCAGGGCCTCACATGTGCTAGATGAGCGCTCTACTGCTGACAGACCAGCCCCAATATATCTTTATATTTTATGTTATGTTTTCTCATGTCATTTTTTTTTCCCCAGGACATCCTCTTTTCCTTCCCTTTTCCCCCTGTTTTACTCCCTCTACTCTACTGGTCTACTATTTACTTACAGTTTTTTTTTTTTTAATTGGTACTTTATAGGTACACATAAAGCTGAAATTCATTGTTGTATATTCACATATATACATGGCATAATTGGGTCAATTTTATTCTGCCGTTCTTTTCTTTTCCTTTTCCTTCTTCCCTTCTTCTCTGTCACCGTTCTCAACTACATTGATCTCCGTTCAGTTTTCCTGGGATCCCCACTCCTCCTTTTTTCTCCTTCTTTTGGTAAAGTTTACACATATGAGAGAAAACATTTGATCATTGAATTTCTGACTCAGAATGATGTTCACCACTTCCATCCATTTACCAGTAAATGCCATAATCTTCTTTATGGCTGGGTAAAAGTTTGTTGTGTATATATACCATATTGTCTTTATTCATTCATCTGTTGACAGGTACCTTTGTTGGTTCTATAACTTTGCTGTTGTGAACTGTGCTGCTGTTAACATTGATGTGGTTGTATCAATATAGTATGATGATTTTAGTTTCTTTGGATAACTACCATGGAGCAGGATAGCTAGGTCATATGTAATTCCATTCCTAGTTTTTTGGGAAGTCTCCGTTACTGTTTTCCAAAGTGATTTTACTAATTTGAAGTTCTGCCAAAAATATAAATGTTTTGTATTTTTCTGTTAAATTTTTCTGAGGTACCATTTAATTTCTAGTTCCTATACCTATTTTTCAACTATAGATTTAGCTTTTAGCTAGTGCATGAAATTTTTGATATCTAATTTTGTATGTGTCAGCCTGATTAAGCTGCAATCTTATTATTGCTACTAAATTTGCTTATAGAGTCTTTTGAGTTTTTTCTGTAGTCATATATGATCTGTAAACAATGGCTTTGTGTCTTTTGCTTTCTAATCTTGAAATCTTCTATTTATTCTTCTCTGTTGACCAAGATCTATAAGATGTTGAGTAAAAGTGAAAAATATATTAACAAATTTTATCCAAAATTTGGATATGAGATTCCAAATGTTCTTTCTAGTTGAACTTTTATTCTGCCCTTGGTAGGATTATGATGCATAATGATGATGATAACATGGGAATGTGTATTTTGGTAATTTTTATTTTCTACTTTTGTATAAATATATATTATATGTATTTTAACATTTTCCTCTCATTGAATTTTTGTTATCCTACCTTAAAATCTATTTAAGATTATTCTTAAAGTCAGGAATTCTGTGATTTAAAGATATTCACTTTGTCTCTCTTTGTAGAATTTAAAAAAGAAAATGACTTAAAATTGTCTTTCATATCAAGGTTCTAACTTTTTTTGACAGAGCAAAAGATTTGGTGAAAATATTTGTTGTTTTACTCATTTAATGTCACATTGTCACATTCAAATAAATGCCATTAGTTCATTTCCATAAAATAGATATGAAAATTCTATATTTTTATCTTAGTTATTTAAAATATTAAAATATTTTGAAGGGGCCAGTTTAAATATGTATTTTAAAATTTCTGTTTTTAGGAAATCAATATGTTAAACTTTGAAATACACACATATGCACATACACACGTATAGATCAGGTTGCTCTAAATAAGTCGTTAGTACTTTCCTTTATAGATCTTTTTGATTTTTATTGTTGATATTAAATTCTTATCTTGAATTGATAAATGTTTCAAATATTCTGGGCTTAAATGGTAATGAAAATAGTTTTATATCTTTAAGAGAGTTATAGTGAGAATTCTTTAAAATTTTAAGGCGATACATATTTAAAATGACGTCCTTGCTAAGTTTTCATGAGGCCCTGGGTTCAATCCTACCACTGCAAAAAATAATAATAATAATGATAATAAAACAATTAAATAATAAAATGACATCCTTGATATAATTATTTTGGAGAAATTTTAAAGTCCTATGTATTATAAAAAATTAATAACTTACCCATAATTCAACATGAGTAACATTTTGTAGATTTGACCATGTAAGTGCTAAAATACTTTGCCAGTTTCAAGGATTTTGGCCAGGATAGTGGCAGTGATTTAAAGGTTAAAATCGGAGCTAAAAGGAATTATTACCACAAATATCAGCCAAGAAACTAAAAATGACATTTTCATTGTGGGATTCAACAGAATTTGACAGAGGATCTTTTGCTTCAGATTAATTGCCATGATTAGAGACACAGCTGTTTATCAGAAGGCAAATCCTACAATTTTGGCCAACTAGACTGTAATACCATTAAATAATTTTAAGCTACAACATTTAAATAATCCTAAAGGGATAGATGCAGTATACACACAGCCAGAATTAGTTCATCTATCTTATGAAAATAATGTATTAACATCATAGAAAACACCAAATTCATAGCTACCATGTGTTTTCAGCTTGCAGCCTTTGTGTACTTTAATTATAACACTGATTTTGTGAAACTAACTCTCACTCATTATGTTGGCTCTATCTAAAGACAAGCAAAGCAAACCTAGATATCTCAAACCCATATCTATGGTTAAAGCATGTTTTTTACTATGATCACATATACTGTTAATATGACTATTGATGCAGCACTGTAGTGAAGGTGTTTCAGAGTATTGTTAAAAATGTGCTGGCAGGAACTCTGGATGATTTATCTGTTGAGATTGCTGTGATTGGGCAGCCAAAGTTTTGTGTTTTTAAATCTCCCCCATGAGAACTTTGTTTTTATTCAGCATTCAGCCATTGCTCAAATCATAACTCTCCCAGGAAAAAAGGGCATCTTATTCTCCTAAGAAAAGGTTAAACTCTGACTCCTATTATACCTTAAATTCTTCTTAAATGTCTTTATGGTTTATATTTTTCTTTCCTCATGTTTTTTTCTTAAAGGGGTGTAAAATCTCCTTATTTATCTATTCATTATCAAGGAGTAGAATGTAGACAACCTAACCTATTTATTTAGCTAATTTTTTTTATTGTGTTTCTTAGATTGACTGTTTTCAATATGAGGGAATTTTTATGAATTGGTACTTATAGACTTATTGAATTTTTTCAGTTAATGTTTTAAATGGTATAAATGGATTCAGTTAAGTAATAAAAGGATTATGAATTATGTTTGCAATTTCTAATTCTAGCTGTATTTCATATTGCTTTCTTTGTATGTAATAAAGTTTGTCACCATTTCATTTTAGAAAATAACTTTCGATTTTCGCAAAATTTTACAATCTCATTTCCTTCAAGGATTTAATAGTAGATTACTCTCTTGAGCTGTTTTGTTACTAAGATTTAATTTCCCCTACCCACGTTGTCTGGTTCAAAATGAATTATTATCATGAGACATTAAAATACATGACCCTTAAGAAACTAGAAAATAACAGTGACCAAGCAAAGTCTTCCATGTCTTAATAAACAGATTGTTGTAATTTTTCAGTGTTTTTTCAAGAAGATGTAGAAATTAGAAGTTTGGTATTTTGTAAAGATATAGTATTCCATATCATGAATAAAGAGGCAAGTCAGCTATTTTGTATTATTGACTTTATATTTTTGTATTTACTTTTATAAATCAGATAACTTGGTTAAAATTCAATATCACATTTTGAAATTGGATACCTGAGTTCCTCCATTTTTAATGATGTCAATTGTAATTCTTTGTCTCTTTTTTTCTTATTGCATAGTGTAACTCTTACATTTCAAAAACTTTCTGAAAATATTACATTTTGAAATTTACATTTATATTACTTTTTGAAAACTTATATTTCAGAATCCTTTATATTAGTGGAAAGTTTCTTATTGATGTCTTCTGTCTGCCCTGGTCTGCTGCTCCCTCCCAATAATAACTACTATGTTGAATTTTATGTATTCTTCTAGTTTCTATGAGCAAATACAGATTCTTATTCCCTGTTTCTTCTGCCTCCAGTTTTGGATAAAACATAACAGTCCAGCGGTGAGGTTGTAAGGAAAAAGATACACTCAACATTGTTAGTGGGACAACATTCGAGTACAACCACTCTTGATGGAGCAGTATAGAGATTCCTCAAGAAACCATGGATGAAATCACCTTACAACCTCACCAGTATTTATTGTTGTTCATATTGTTGATCATAGCCATTCAAATCACCATATCACCCAGCTACCCGACTTTTCCACAAAGATCTAAAATTGGCATACTATAGTGATATAGCCACATCAATATTTATAACAACACAATTCACAATAGCTAAATTATGGAATTAACCCAGATACCCATCAATAGATGAATTAAGAAGTTGTGATATAGATATAGATATACACACACACACACTGGAGTTCTACTCAGTCATAAAGAAGGATGGAAGTATAACTTTGCTGGTAAATTGACGGAAATGGAGAATATCATGCCAAGTGAAATGAGTCAAACTCAGAAACTCAAAGGTTGAATGTTTTTTCTCCTATGCAAAAGCTAGAGTAAAGTAAAGGAAACAGGATCAAAGAATAGAATAACAGAAACAAATAGACTACTGTTTCTAAATTATGAATCTAATCACTCCATTCTAGCTTGAAATTTTCCGAAGTCTTCTCGTTGCCAATTTTGACTGAATATGGTACACAGCATATAGAATCCTTCCAGACACAGTATGCAGGACTCTTCAAAACATGAGCCCTTGTTATTACTCTTCCCACCACCATCTGAACAATTTTATTCCTTCATGTTATATAGAAAACCTTTCCTAACCATAAGAAACTCTTCATTATAATTCATTTGAACATTCAAAAGTAATTTCTGGTTTCCTCCAATTTCTTAAGTAAGTATTATATTTATTTCTATCACATTTCACCATATTTCAAAAGATTAAAGGGACTCCCATTTCTCTTAGAAGCTAACATTCAAACAACCCTGTTTATATATGACTATTATGACCCTTAATAATAAATTTTGAAATTATTTATTTAAATCCAACGAATCTTTCACATAAAATGTGTTAATTTGGGAACAGAAAATATTGATCTTGCAACTACACACAATTTTTGGCCTAGCAATTTTTCTGTTGTAGAATTTATCCAAAATAGATTTGTACATACTCAAAACTATGTATGTCTAAGAATATTCATCACAAAATTATTCATACCAAAACTAAGAAAAAATTCCAAATAACATCAATAGGGTACCATCCCATCATATAGGTGCTGGCATTGACTTCTTTAACAAGATCTCCAAAGCACAAAAACTAAAACTAAGAATCAATAAGTAGGTTGCCATCAAACTAAAAAGTTTCTTCTGTACAGAAAAAGAAATGATTAAGAACACAAAGAAACAACCTACAGAATAGGTAAAAAAAAAAATCTTTGCCAGCTACTCCTCCAATAGGGGATTAATATCCAGAATATACAAAGACCTTAAAAAACTTAACAAAAAAAACTTAACCCAATCAATCAATGAGCAAAAAAACTAAAGAGAAACTTATCAAAAGAAGAAAAACAAACACCCAACAAATATATGAAAAAATGTTTAACATCTCCAGCAATCAGGGAAATGCAAATCAAAACTTAATATTAAGATTTCATCTCACTCCAGTCAGAATGGCTATGATTGATGTGGCTGTGTTATTTAACAGACTTTTATTACAAGTTTTTAGTCCAATTATATATATAATATAATATGGCTACTTTATATATATATTGATTTATCATGTGAAACTGTCACCACAATCAAGACAGTGACCATCTATAATCATCATTTCTAAAAGATGATTTTAGTCCACATAATCTCTCTTCTTCTTTAATGCTACCTACCACATCTACTAATCATTCTTTGGGACAGATTTGATTATGTGTGCTAGACTTTTATATCAGTGAATAAAATATGTATTCCATTTTTGTCTGGTCTCTTTAATTCAACAGGATTGTTTTGAGATTTCTGTATTTCGTTACAGGTCTCAAGAATTCATTTTTTTTTTTTTTATGGCTGTATGGTATTCTGTCAGTGAATATGTAACATTTTGTTATCTTTTCAGCTATTGAGTGATCTGTGAGTTGTTTTCTTGTTTTGTACTGTAACAAATAAAATTTTTGTTTTTGTTTGCATATATATTTCCTTTCACTTGAGTAAATCTTAGAAAGGAGATATAGCTGGAATATATGTTGGGTATATGTTTATTTAACTTTTTAAGCATTACCAAATTGTTTTCCAAAGTAATTTTACACCTCTGCCATCAGTTTGTGTGAATTACAGTTTCTCCAAATCCTCATTAACATTTTTAATTTGCTTTTAATTTTAAAAATAAAAAATTTTGTCACTTTTAAAGATTTAATCTATTTGAATAGGTACAAATTGTTATTGCAACATTCATTTTTTTAATGACTAATGATGCTGAGTGGCGCAGTCTGGCTGGGCACAAAATAACCAAGCCGCCGCATAGCCTATTAGGTTCAAACAGCAACCTTTATCCCCGAACTCTCACCAGCACTCTACACACACTTCCCGGGAACACACTGCCTCCACCAGGCTCTGCGCGCCAATTCTCTTAGAACCCCGCAAGAACTCAACGGGAACTCCAAAGTAGCAGGCGCTGGAGGCAGCAGGATCCGCCCTAATCCTGGAGCCGCCCTAATCCCAGAGCAGGGTCACCTTTCAACCATTCTCTCTGGCAAAAATGCCAGGCGTCATTCTGACTAAACTGTGGCTCTCAACAGCTGAGTATCTTTGTATATGTGTGTGCACTTATTTGCCATCTTTATATTTTCCTTGGTGAAATGACTGTTTATATATTTTGTCTGTTTTTGAAGTTGCACTGTTTTCTGATTATTATATTTAGAAAATTATATATTCTGAATACAAGGACTTTATGTTTTGCAAAGATTTTTATCCCATTATATGACTTCTCTTTTTTTAACAGTGTCTTGAAAATCATGTTTTTCATTTTGCTTAAGTCCAGTTTATTAATTTGTTCATGTTCATTTCATCTGCACAGACTTTTTGATATAAAATTGTTTTTAATATTTTTTTAATCACTCTTTAATTTTCTGTAGCATCTGTGGTGATACCACCTTTTTCATTCTTGACAGGGCCAATTTGTGTTTTCTCTCCTTTTTTCTCCTGAACAGTCTGACTTGAGATTTATGAATTTTATTAATCTTGAAGAATTGCCTTTATGTTTATTGTATTCATCTTTATTATCTCTTTTATTCTATTTGCTTTTGTTTTATTTTTTTCTTTTTCTAGTTTTACTTTGAAAGATAAAGTAGCCATTTATTTGAAATTTTTCTTCTTAATATTGAAAGTTACTGCTAGAAATTTTCTGCTAGATATTGCTTTTCCAACATCTGTAAATACTTATATATATGAAATTCTCATTTTCTTTAGTTAAGAATATCTATTAATGTCCCATTAGAATTTCTTTTCATTAATACCTTATTTAGGAAGTAAGTCATTTAGTTTTAATTGGTTGAATATCCTATCCAAAAATGTTGAGAGTATAAATATTTTTAGATTTCAGATTTTTTTAAAAATTCACAATATTAGCATACGCATAATGAGATTACTGGGGGATAGGAAGTAAGACTGAAGGCAAAATTCACTTTATGTTTCATATACATCTTTATATATAGCCTGAAGACAATTTTGTACGTTTTAATAATTTTGTGCATGAAACCAGATTTCCTGATGTGAATACATTTAGATTGGTACTCAAAAAGTTTTAGATTTGTGAGCATTTTGGATTTTCAGATTAGGGATGCTTAACCTGTATTTGGATGTTTTCTAAGAAACTTTCTATTAAAGATAACTAATTTAATTTCATTGTGATCAGAGAGCAGATTTTATAAGATTTGCCTTTTCAGTTTATCAAGACCAATGCAGGTATGTTTATATTTTATGAAACAGTATATATTATATCTTCACAAATGTTCAATAACATTGGGGAAGAAAGTGTATTCTATTTTTAGATGAATAAATTTAATCAGGTGAAGTTGGTTGATAGTACTGTTTGGTTTACTGTAACCTTGCTGGTTTTCATATCAGCAATATTTTCTCTACAACTTTTGGAGAGGGACAATGAAATATTTTACTGTGCTGGTGGATTTTTCTATTTTTCTTTGCATGTCTACTGTTTTTGCTTTATTATTTTTAAGACCTATTTTTAAATATGTAAATATTTGAGATTTAATATCCTGGTGATTAATTCATCTCTTTGTAATTATGAAATGAATTTCGTTATTGCTGGCAATATTCTTGGCTTCAAAATTTATTTTTTTCTGACATTTGTGTCATTCTAGTTTCCTGTGATTAATCTCAACCCCCATTTTGTTTACTCTTAGACATTTTAGTTTTCGTCACTTAGGATTCTTCTCATAGGAAGACTTAAGGAAAAATTATTTTACCAATCTATGTGTTAGTGTTTTCTGTTAAGAGGACATATTATAACATATCATATAATTTTTTGAGGATTAAATGAAGAAATAATAGCGAAGTGCCTACAACTGCATTTGCTGCAGTATGAACTTTATGTAATATGTAAATCTTTGACTGTTGTTCGTAATATTACTGCTTTGTTTTTAAAAACTTTAAAAAAAACATTTTTTATAAAATATTGAAATAGAATTTCCCATTTATTTATATCTCCAGGAAGTTTTTTGTTTGCTCTATCACTAGTCATTTTCAAATTAAATAAAGTAGAACATTATCATGAAATTTCTAAATAAACTTGAACTTTAAAATATCTTCACTTAATTTTACTTTGATACATTATTAATTTATCATTGTTTTGTGCTTACATATTGTGTGTACAAAAATGCCAGTGTAGTCTCATTTCATATTTATTAAGTTGTCATTTCCAAATGCATTAGAATTGGGCAACAGTTGTATTTTCACAATTTGTCGTAAGTTCAAAAATAGGATGTACTAGAAACTGAACAAATTCTTTTTTTAAAACTCAAAGAGAATTAATGTTTGTATTTTATGTTTTGTATGAGTTCTTCACATTATCATAGTTTATAATGAATGATGCTTTTTTGTTTTTAGATTGGACAGTTGGCTTTTAAAGGAATGAGGAGACTTAACAGAATTCAGTCAATAGTATTTGAGACTGCCTACAACACCAATGAGAACATGTTGATTTGTGCCCCTACTGGAGCTGGAAAGACCAATATTGCAATGCTTACAGTCTTGCATGAAATTCGCCAACATTTTCAACAAGGTGTTATCAAAAAGAATGAATTTAAGGTAAGTAAATAACAAACAATAGCTTTTTAAATCCTGAAAATTAAAATAAACTTGTAGTTATATATGTTAAATGAAATCTGGAAGTTCTTTAGGATATTTATTGTACTTGAAGTCACCCAACTAATACTGCTTAAGTTATTTCATTATTAAGGCAGTCCCTATTTGTTTTATGAAAATCCTATTACCCTTGTGAAAAGCTATGGAAATACATTAGCTTTGAAGCAGAACCAATTTTCCAAATGATAAAACTATGTAAACAAATTCCGTTGTCCTTTAAATAGCTACCCACTTATCCAACAAAGATAATACTTTTCATATATCACTATTAAGATTTTTTTCTCACAGGAAGTAGCTGGAATCATATTTCACAATAAATTGTGACTTATATTGGCTACTGTGAAGCAAATGACATTGTAGTTTTTGCTCATTCATCAAGCTAGTGTTCCTTTGATACAGATTGTATATGTTGCTCCAATGAAAGCCTTGGCAGCTGAAATGACAAATTACTTCAGCAAACGTCTAGAGCCACTGGGTATCATTGTGAAAGAATTGACTGGTGATATGCAGTTGTCAAAAAATGAAATTTTACGAACTCAGGTATGTTATTTACCTAGATTTTTTTTTTTACTTAGTACTTTTTTTAGGTAATTGTGAAAATTATTTAACAACTATATTTTAAGAAACTATAGTATATAATACAAACATAATGTAATGAACTACTTTTATTTGTAACCACATATTAAATCTGTACTACAGAAGAAGTTTTGCTGGTGCTTTGACTTATATCCTTTCTAACTTTGGTGATACTCACTGTGTTTTGAATATTATTAATTTCCAAGCATAAATTTTAGGTCTGCTAATATTAAATATTGTTTTTTTAAACCATTAGGGAATGGGAATATGGTTGGTTAAGATTTTAAAATGATTCCTCTAGTATTCTAAGCCATTTAATAAGGTTAGCTTAATATATAATGAAAAATTAATTATTCATTTTTTAAAAAATGTTTTTAGTTGAAGTTGAACACAACACCTTTATTTATTTATCTATCTGTTGTTCTGAGGATCGAACCTAGTGCCTTGCACTCTATTGCTAAGCTACAACCCAAGCCCCAATCATTCTTTACTTTATCAATGGAAAGTTATTGAATTATGCTCTTTATATATGGCACCATATTAGGTGAAATGGCTTAAAGCAAAAACATTTAAGACATAGTTCTTGGCTAGACATTGGGGTGCATACCTGAAATCTGAGGCAGAAGGATTAGAAGTTCAAGGCTAGCCTGGGCAACTTAGTGAGATCCTTCCTGTCTGGAAAAAAAAAAAAAAATGAAAAAAGCTGGGGGCTCTGAGGGTGTAACTCAGTAGTAGAGTACTTATGGGTTTAATACCCAGTACCATTAAAAAAAAAAAAAGATATACTTCCTGCATTTAAAGATATTATTATGACTAAGTGGGAAAAAATATAATAGGACTACAGCTAGATTATTATTTTCCATTAATATAACATAAGTATGGTGATAATCATACTGCTTTTAAAAATAAAATAATGCATGACCAACTATTTAAATTTTCTACTAGAGATTGAACCTGGCTCTTTACCACTGATCTACATTCTCAATCCTTTTTTATTTTTTATTTTGAGATGGGACCTTTCTCAGTTGCTGAGGATCTCACTAAATTGAAGAGGCTGGTTTCAAACTATTGATTCTCCTGCCCAAGCCACCCAACTTGCTGAGATTACAGGCATGCACTGTGATTATGCCTAGTTGGATGACCAAATATTAATAAGGCAATTCAGAAAAGTTTGATAAAAAATAGATGAAACAACTTTGCAAACAGTGGATGATGTTAATCTTAAATGTAATTGGGGGTGAATTACATTCCTAGGGCTGCTATAGAAAAATAGTATGTATTTTGGTATTTTAAAATAACAAAAACTTCATCCTCTCTCAAAACTGGAGTTCAGAAGTATACAGTAAATGTGTCATCAGAGTTGATTCCTTCCAGAGGCTCTGAAAGAGCCTGAGCCTTTAACTTTTGGTGGTTACTAGAAATCCTTGGCAACCCTTGGTATTTCTTGGCTTGTGTACATCTCACTATGTTTTCTGCATTTATCTTTACATGGCTTTTTTCCTTTGTTTGTCTTTTCTCTTACTCTTTCTTCTCATGTTAACCAGTGAATTTTTCATTATCTACCCTAATCAATATGATCTCAAGATGATCTCAAGAACCTTACCTTGATTACTAAATACATGCAAAGTTTCTTTTTCCAGATAAGGTCATATTTATACGTTGAATATTTGTACCTCATCCCAAATACCACAGTGTAATGGTATTTGAAAGTGGAACCTTCGGAAAATAATTGAGTTTAATCAAGAGGGTGATGCCTTTGGTGAGATTAGTGCCCTTATAAGGAGATTGATCTTTCTCTCTTTCTCTTTCCCTCACTTTTCCTTTGTCTTCCTCTTTCTCTCTCTATCTCTGTCCTTTTCTCTCTTTCTTTCAAGTCACCAAGGAAAGGCCTCCTGATCATATAGTGAGAAGGTGTCTGCCTGCAAGCCAGAAAGCTAGGATTCATGAGACATTAGATCTGCGAGCACCTTGATCTTTCAAATCAGTGTCTAGATCTGTGAGAAATAAATGTCTATTGTTTAAGTCACCCAGTTTATTTTATTTTGATGTAGTAGCAGCCTGAGCTGACCAAGACAATCAAATTCACAGTTTCTGGCACAACTATTGTAGCACAACTATAGGTTGTGGTGCTACAGTCTCTGAACACATGACAAAAATGGAAACCAGGTTTCAGTTAAATTTATTTTGGAGTTAATAAAGATAGAGTGCAGTATAATCAATACTTCGGTCAATTTTACTGGGTTTCCTTAAGTTTGCCTCTTATAGACCCTCTTGGGAAAAAAGCAGATCACAGGATTTATATATACAGTCATGTTAATTTTAAGATTTTTAAAAAAGCATAATAAAAGATTGGGAAAATTTAAAATTTGTATGATTAGTAGACTAGTTACACAATATGTATTGCCCTTGATAAAATATTTATTCCTGAAAAATGCTGTTTTCTGCCAGGTGCAATGACACATATTTGTAATCCTATCTTCTAAGGAGGCTATCGCAGGAGGATCTCAATTTCAGGATAAGCCTAGGCAACTTATTCCCTGTCTTAGAATAACATATAAAGAGCTGAGGATGTAACTCAGTGATAGAGTGCTTATGTGTGAAGCCCTGGGTTCAATCCCTAGTACTGAAACTAGGGTTTGAGATGAAACTAGAGTCTCTGTTCTACTGGTAGGTGGAGTCTGAATAAGCTGTAGGTCTCTGCAACCAACAAAGCCCATTTTAGTGTTAGCAGCTATTCACAGCAGGGAATACCTACTGGCTTCAGGTTCTAGATTCACAGCCAGCAAAGCCAGAGAGTGGCCAGTTGCAGCTTTTAAATGGGTTTTCCTCTCCAATGTTGCATCAGACTCCAGTAGCTCACTGCCAGTTTCTTTCTGGTTCTTGTGTCATGAATTCAAAGAATGAAATTCCCCTATAAGGAAGAGTGAGTGTAAAAGAGTAGGATTTATTCAAGTGTGAAAAAAAGAAGCAGAACTCTTGTGGGTAGACGGGACCTGATAGGTGTTGCCAGTGTTAGCCTAGAGATTTATATATTTCTTGGGTCAACAGTGTTGATCCAAATTTATGCTAAACAGGTCTTAAAAAGTATCAACACTATTGGTTAGCCCATAAGTAACTTTCCTGCAGTCTTCGTTGGGGTCTGCCCCTACTTGTACTGTTGTCAGAAAGCAGGAGATTGAGGTCAGCATATTGTGAATGCTTGGGGTTTGTGGGTGCTACGTGGAGCAGACATCTGTACTGGCCCTGCCTGGGTTGCCTGGGTAAGACAGGTCTACATGCCCTGACTTACTTGGCTTTGACTCACTGTGCCTTAGGCCCACACTGGGATGGTAGGCTCCACTTGGCCTGGACCTGTGCTCACCTCCTGCACTTCAGCATGCCTGGGTGCACCCTGCCACTCTGGGACAAGGACTTGGCTTCACTATCATTAGCAACAAATAGAGGATTATGTTTTCTGGCTTAAAAGTATAAATTTGAGGGTAAAAAATGTAAGTAGCAACATTATATACTGTTGAATTCAATTGTATGTCATATATACTAACCAGATAAGCTACTTATACTGGTTAGTTCTGGTTGTACAATTATGAAGAAATTATAAATATTTTTTTGTTTTATTTTTTTACCTTTTCTGCTACAAGAGCGTGTTAAGTTATGCTGTAATAAAAATAAACAATGATTTTAGCATTACATTAAGTGTTAGTTTTTTTATTCAGCATAGTTATTTTTCTGCAATATGGTAGCTTCATAACCTATCATTCAATTATCTGTTTTTTTCGGTAGAAGCAAGACAAAAGAGACACAAATTTATGTCACCTGCTATTGCTATGCTGCAATCACATTGCTTGCTTTGGCAATCTAATATTGTAGTTCTGTTGAGGAACAGTAGAGGAAACTGAGGCTTACAGGGCAACAGTAATTTCTGAGGTCTCATTTCCAGTATCACGGGGATAGAATTAGATTCCAGATTTTCTAATTACACAGTCTGTTATAAGTTTTTATGAATACATTTCATCTTCCCATCTTTTCTAGCCACAGGTTTTTGTTTGTGTGGGTGTTTTAAAGAAAACCAATGTACTAAAAGAGTTTGGTATTATTTGAAAAGAAACTTAGTAAAATGATGGCTTGTATTTATAAGGGGAGAAATATCTATGGATGTTAGTTTTCACTTCAGTTCATTACAATATATGATGAATGTATGGGATAATTCATTTAAAATAAAGGTGTGGTAATTTTATAAAGAAAAAGCAAAATTGCCACCATTTATAGGTCATGACTAATAATGAGAGGGTTTGGGCTTTCAATTTTTTTCTCATTAAGTACTTTTGAAAGTTTGGAAAGTTTTCCAAGACGAAGAGATAGTGAAGGCTTTAGTTTACTAAACTGTCAACAGCTTTTGCTTTCAGGATGGTAAATTGAAAAACTTTTTAACTCTAGATTGTAAAATAAAATTCTGTCACATCGATGATGATAGTATTTGTTGCTTTTCTTTATGATTCATATACTTCTGGTATATAGATACATGTCCATACTAGTTAAGATTTTTAAAAATACTATTGAATGGTTAGTAAATGCATAGTGCCAAGAGCATTCCAAGTACATCTCGTACCTACTCATAACTCAGCAACCAAAAGGTTACTTTTAGGCACAGTAGGAGGCCTTTGATACCACTATGCATCTGTACTTACTGATGAGTTCCCTCACCAATCACCAGACTCTTCTTTTCTGTACCACTGTAGACTTCTGTATTATTTAGCATCAATTATGGTCTAAGATTGGAATGAGGGACTGTCCTGGTCGCCAGCCCAGCATCCCTGCCAACCACTTTCCTGGTGAACAATTGCCTGTCCCTGTGATTATTAAATATTTTAAATATTATCTGATATGTAATAAATAATAGTAGAGTTTAAAGATTTGTTAGTGAAAATCAGACACCTATGTAATAGAATTAATTAAAGTAATATTATTGAGAGACTTGGCTCTGGTTATTATTGTATTCATTTATTTAATGAAATAGTGTGGTGGAGTATATTAAATAATGTTTAGATTCTGTCACTGACAGTTTTTTTAAATCAATAATTGACAAATGGTTTTATATTTTAAAAAGAGACTTTGAAAGAAAAATTTCAGTGGAGCTATGAAACAGCTTTTATTTTTAAGGAAAAAGAAAAGGCACAGGTAATTATCATATGCTCATTCCATACTTATATTTAGGAATTGATGGTAGAAGTGTTGCCAAGTAGTGTCCTGAACACACAAATAGATATTAAAATATAGAAGCATATTTAGGGATAACTTGAGAACTCTACTTTCTTTTCTCCCTTTCTTTGCTCTTAGTATAAAATTGATGTTTCTCAAAGTTGTGTGAAATGTGATATAAGTGGAACTTAAAGCCATACTTCCCACACTGATATAGTCATCTGATTCTTAACAAAAGTACCAAAAATATAAGTTGGATAAAACAGCCTCTTTAACACATGGTACTGGGAAAACTGGATATCCATATGTAGAAGAAAAGATCTTTAAAACTCACCCTGTACAAAATAAAGTCAATGTAAATTAAAGACCTATGTATAAGACCAGAAACTCTATAAATGTTTGGATAAAAAAATGGGGGAAACACTTCAACATTTTGTTGAAGGCAGAGCTTCTTGAATAGGATCCCTGGAGCTCAGGAAATAAAGAGAAAGAACAAATAAAGGGGGTGGCATCAAATTAAAAAGTTTCTGCACAGCAAACGAAACAATAGTTTTAAAAGACAGCCTTCAGAAAGAGAAAATCTTTGCCAGCTGCTTTTCCAACAGGATTAATATCCAGACTATAGAAAGAAATACAAAATATTCAACAAAAATATCAACTAACTCATTCAATAAATGGGAAAATGAATTGAATATCACTTCTCAAAAGAAGTACAAATGACCAGCAACTGTGGGAAAAATATCTACCCTATTTATGCATCAGCAAAATCCAAATCAAAATTATATTCCATCTCACTTAAGTTAGAATAGCAACCATCAAGAATACAAACAACAATAAAAGCTGGGAAAGAACATGGACGAAGGAACTTTTATACACAGTTAATGGGGATGTAAATAAAACCACTATGGAAATCAGTATGGAGGTTCCTCCAGAAATTAAGTAGAATTACCATATGATCCAGCTATGTATCACTCCTCAGCATTTATTTAAAAGATTTAAAGTCAGCATACAATACATGCATACCCATCTTTATCATAGCACAATTTACAGTAGCCACATTATGTAATCAGCCTACGTGTCTGTCAACAAATATATAAATAAAGCAAAATAACAACAATAATACACACAATGAAGAATTATTCAACCATAAAGAAGAACAAAATTATGTCATTTATAGGACAATGGAAATGCAGAGTTTCCAGTTAAGTTTAATATGCCAGCCTCACAAAGACAAATAGTACATTTTCTTACATATGTGGAAATTAGAGGGGAAAGGGGGAAAAAGATCATGAATACTATTAGTATACACAAAGAGAATCAGTAAGGAAGAGAGGAAAGTGGAGGGTGAAAGAGGTATTGGAAGTGAATGGGATCAAATTATGTTATATGCATGTAGGAATATGCTACAATGAAACTCATCTCCTGTATAATTGAAAAAATTTTAAATTGTATTCAATGTTGAACCTGTAAAGGTTCATAATACCATTTTGCTCTTCTTCTTTACTGGTATTAATTTCCTAATATAGTTATTATTGAATTTTTAAGTATTTAAAAAACATTTTTTTCTTTTACTAGCAGTGACGGCAGGAAGTATATTTTTAAAATATTGCTGCTCTTTTTATATTATAACCCCATACATTTAAAAATAATATTTGTATAGAATCTTTTCCAAATTTGTTTTTCTAAAAATCAATACTTATAGTCACTATATTAAGTTCAAAATGCCTTTATTGTTCATAATTTAAATCAGCCTCTGCCTAGGAATATTTTAATAATTTGTTTAAATGCCTTTGAATTAAAAGGATTTTCTCAAATCTGGTAGATAAATACATTTTTAATATTCTCTTGAAATTCAAGTTTGATGCTACACAGGCTTTTCCTTGAAATAGTTTAAATTGGTTTTGTCAAAGAATCCATTCAATTATCACTTGATAGCAAAGGTAACAATTATATTCTTTTTATTAACAAATTTTTATTCTTTTCATATAATGTATACACTTAACACAAGGAACTGAATTTTGTTTAAAATTTTCAGTACATACAATAAAAAGAAGAGAGTTTTTTAGATGTGTATATCATTTATGGATACATTAGAATTTTAAGTTTGTTCATATTTTTGTTAAAGTAAGTTTATGTTTGATTTCATTTTATTTCTTTATTGAACCCAAGTACATTCTCTACCACTGAGCTACCTTGTGATGTTGAGACAGTCTAAATTGCCCAGGATGACCTCCAGATTGCTATCCTTCTGCCTCAACCTCCTGAGTCTCTTAAGATTTCAGGTGTATAACACACCTGGCTATGATTGGTTTTAAGTCTTTCTTTTAGAACTAGCTAAACCTAATTACAGACATCATTATCTCAAAATCACATATCAGTCTGATGCATAATTTTGTATAGTTTTATGTTTATTTCATGATTATTTTTAAAGGCATATGTGTTTGGAATTGGTATTTATTAAGTCATCTTTATTCCAAATAAAATTTCCTAAAATTGGAATCATTCTGAATTGTCTTGATATTGAACCTACAGTATATTTTACTTAAAAAAAATTGAGGTTTTCATCCTGGTTTGTGTAAAGTGTGCCAACTGAAGAAATGCTAAAATACTTTATTTTCCTCTTATTGCTTGCAAGTATAGCTTTAAGAAATTTTTTAGAAATGCTAAGTTTAACTGGACATTTTTGTTTCACTGCTGCTTCAAGACCAGGGTTATTCTACTATATCTTCTTGCTTTAGTCTTTCTTCACACCATTAAGAAACTCATTAAAACAAACATAATACCTTCATTGATTTAGTCATCCCCATTGTTATAAAGCAACAGTAGTTGAAATGTGGTCTGAAGTGTCCAAAGTTTCTGTAGTTGAATTCAAGAGATTCTACAGTTAAAAACCAATTTTTATAGTGTTGTTTTCTTTTTGTGTGCTACTAGTGATTGAATCCAGGGCCTTGTGCATGCTAGGCAAGCCCTCTCTACTACTGAGCTGTATCCTCAGCACTGTGATGTTGTTATCTTTTACTATCACTGTCTCACAGTAGGGTTTTTTTCAGAGGCTGCACACTGTGTGTGGTGTCATAAATGCTGTAGCTTATAGAACAAGTACTTTGTGTTCTGTTATCGTGAAAAAAAAGAAAAAGTATAAAGGAATCCCTAAGTAAAAATATTTTGAGAACCACTACTATAGAGGATGTTCCTTATATCTGACATTGGATGCTCTTTGAAATCTCAGTCCAGTCGGCTTGTCAACCTTATCTTTAGACTGCTTCCTAATATAAACTTCAGCCAGACCATTTTTCTTTTTTCTAAAATAATATTGCTCAAATAACATTTTCTCAAATGAACATTGCTCTTTGATAAGTTTTCTCACACATTTTCTCCTTTTAATAACTTCCTTTGTCCATTTCCATTTGTCCAAATCTTAAATGTTCTACAAAATCAATTTTAAAACCTATAGGACAGAATCCTTTAGTACCATTCATTTATATTTATAAAATAGTACCTAGTGCACAGTCTGTACTTTTGGGTGTTATGTAGTCTTAGAAATCTGGATCACTATCAAATAAAATTTTGATTGTTCTTGTACTATATCCAACTATATTACCAATGCTAATGAGAGAATATTTATGTAAAGAAAAAGGAAAGTAACATTTAAATTCAACTTATGAGCCAGTCACTATGCTAAATACATGTGTGTCCTCCCTCAATCCTCACAAAATCCCTGTTGAGGAGTGTCTTCACTTTGCAGATGCAGAAAATAAGACTTTATATTTATGTATTTTAAAGGTATACGAATATGTCCCCATACTTTTTTCCTTTGCTAGATATGTCCTAGTTCCTTTGTCAGTAGTTTTGACTGTAAGGGTAGGGACTGTGTGCTTGGCCTCAGGAATAGTTATAAACAATGTCCTATGTTGTGCTTGCTTTTTAATTTTCTTCCTCTAATACTAATTGGATGCTAATTGTTATAGAACTGAAACAACATAGTTAATAGCCTCTATCCTTTCCCTCTATCCATCTCACAGATTCTAACAGATTGAAAGACTGCTATCATGGTCTTTTGGATTGGGCTATAGAAAGAACAAAGCAGGGAGTAAAGCAAAGCATGTGGAAAAAAACTCACATTCAAGTTTTATTTTTAACCCTCCTTTTCCTACTTTTATAAATTTTGTAATTTTAATAGCTTTTAAAATTATTTCCATTTTATATTTTTTGGTAAGTTTCCCAATATTTAACTAAATTAAATATATTTTAAATTTTCCTCTGATTTTATCAGTGTGGGTACTATTACCCCCCTCCCTCCTTTTTTCTTTTAAATATGGGAAGGCAAATTAATCTCATTTGCAAATTTTCTGTCATGCTGCTCTGATCATATTATTTCCTTGCTCATAAACTTTCATTGGTTCTTTATTGCTTATTGAATTAAGTCCAACTACCTAGCTTGTTAGGAATCTTGTATAAATTAAATGTAATATGAGATGTGATCTATTTTGTGGTTCAAGAGGGACCATCAGGTCTAGTAGCAATTATGATTTTATTGAGACTTGAATATAAAATTTTCTTTTATGAGACATAATTATATAATTCTAAGATTTATTATCAGGAGAAATAGTTAATACAGACAACAAATACTTTTTTGGTGTTCAGCCAAAAAGTAATTTTGATCAATTTTTTAAAAATTCAGTAATTTGTCATTGGTAAAAACATGGATCTAACTTTTCAGATCCATGTTATATAAGGATAAGGATCTTTTCTTATATTTCATTGTTATCTACTATTAATTTTGAAGTTATAAAACACTGGTCATATACTTTAGAATAATGATTTCTCCTGTCCTCTGTCAAAGCAAGACATTTGCTGAATTTTTAATTTTTTCTTCTCTTTTTATATTTGCTTGCTTGGCGTTGGTGCTGTTTATCTCCACAGCTTTTGTTGTTGTCGTTGTTGTAGAGCTGGGTTATTTAAGGTTTTGATTTTATTTCTATTTTGATTGGGAATGGAAGGTGATTATGTTCAATCTCTTAAATGCCTGAGCAACAGGTAAGGGAACCCCCAATTTATTTTGTTTTACTCTGCTAAAGAGAGCTCCATCAACCTTGGTTGTGAGGGTATGGGTGGCATTTGTGCTTATAAACTCAGGTCACACTCAAGGTTGATGTCACGCTGCTTTCATTTGCTTGTCTCAAGGGTTTTTTTCTTAGTATAGAGTCAATTGATTATTTCTCTGAGAATATGTATATATGGTACTTAGGGCAAATGGAATTGGATTAGATATTACATGTGTTCAGGTTGCAGTTTTATCTGGATATTTGTATATTGTGTGAATAACTTACTATTGCTACCTTTCTGCATAAAATCTGAGAATGTCTTTATTTCATCTTCATTCCTGAAGGACTTTTTTTTTCTGGAAATAGGTTTGTGAGTTGTAAGTCATTTCTTTCAGGCCTTGATAAATACACTGCCACTTTTTTCGAGCCTTAATAGTTTCTAAGAAGAAACCCACCCCATTAAAGTTGTTGTTCTTTCATGTGTAATATGTTGTTTCTGTTGGGCTGCTTTTAAGATCCTTTCTTTGCCATCAGTTTCTAGAAGTTTATGTATGATGTGCCTTATTATAGATTTCTTTGTGCTTACTCTGTTTGGTGTTTCCTCAGCTTCTGGAATCTATTGATTGTATCAGATTTTTTTTCTGTAAATTTTTCTTTTGTCAGATTTGGGAAAGGTTGAGCTTTTATTTCTTGAATCCATCACCCTCTCTTCTTTGCTTATTGAACTCATTTACAAGTCTATTAGATCTTTTAATGTTGTCCCACAGGATCGAGAGATTTCTTTTTCTCTCTGTTGTTCAGTTTGGATAATTTCTATTGCTCTCTTTTTTATTTTTTCTTGGTGGGGTTAATTTTTTTTTTTTTTTGTCTTTTGGAACTGGGTGTCAAACCCAGGGCTATGCGAATGTGATGCAGATGCTATGCCACTGAGCTACATTCAGCCCTCTATTAATCTCTTTTTTAGTTCATTGTTTCTTCTATTACCTACATTTTGCTCTTGAGCACTTTAATGAGTTTTTAATTTAGGTTATTGAATTTTTCAACTCTAAACTTCTATTTTTTTTAATATTTGTTTTTCTTTGATGAGACATTTTATTTTCTCATTTGTTTCAAGGGTATTTGAAGGATCCTTGAAGACTTTTTATACCTTTTGTCTTTGTACCTTAAAAGTCTTGTCATATTTTTCCAAAATCTTTGTCTCTCATATTGGCATCTACTGTGTGTTTCTTCTGAGTTGAGATTTTCCTGATTCTTGGTAAACATTATTTTAAGTTGATTGTGGGATCTTTTCAGTATTAGTTTTATTATCAAGGTCTAGTTTCTATTTAAATCTTATTACTTGTTACTACCTAGGTGAGACAGTGGTTAGGACTCTGTACCTATTCCTATCCCGCAGTGCCAGTATCTGCACACAGTTGGGGGAAGGACCACTGTTTTCTTTTATGGTTTTTGGCTCTTGTCACAAAGATTGTGTTTATTGGGTTTGTCCTGTCTTTGCCTTTGTATACAGAGAGCAGTCTCATCTTGTTATTGTTGTTTTTCTATATTTTTTGTTTTGTTTCAGGAGTGAGTACCACTTCATTGACATTCTGAGCTTTAAGCTGTTTTGCCAGTCTGGGATATATAGGCAGCAAAGAAAGCAAAGCCAGCTACTCACTGCCAGTTCTTTTCTTGAGTCCTGAGGTCTTCATGTAGTCCTACTTCATTTCTACTTTTTAGAGCTTTCTGATGTCCATCCATTTCATCCATTTTCTCTAGAGTTTTTAGATGTAATAAGCAAGAATAAGATGAAGTGTGCCAACTCCATCTGCTCTTGCCATACAGACTAATTGTAAGGTAGTCAAATTTATCAACTCCTTTATGGTTTGTACCTTTTTTGTTTTATTATGTTTTCTTGGAATTCCTAGTTTATACCAAGTTTATGAACTCCTGTATTTTTCTTCTGATAGATTTAAAGTTTGTTTTCTACATGTAAATCTTAAATCTCTCCCAAATTTTTTTGTTGAGACCAGGAAACAAAATTCTGTAAAGTTTTGGGAAACTAGTAGGTAAAACAATAAGGATGGCAAAGTAAACATAGAACCCCAACATTTTAATATATTTCAAAATAAAAACTGGGAATTAAAATATTTATCAATTTGACGTTTTATAATTTGTTGTTATAAAATTAATTTTAATGTTTTTTTAATCAAGTGACCTGTATTTTCATACATAGCAGATTAGAAACCAGCTTGTACTCCAGTCCAAGTCTCTTTATATTACATATTTTGTCACTAAAGTTGCCATATTTCTGTATCGATTATACTTTGCTCTGGAATATATTGCATTGTTTTATAGCTTACTTACATCTTTAACCCCTTCATCTCTTACCCAGTATTCTTTTTTGTTTTGAAGAATTATAAACAAAAGAAATTTAAATTGCTTGTGAAAGTGTGGAATAAAAAACTAAGACATGAGAAAAATGATTTGTAGTGTATCTTTCTGTAAGTACAGAACAATACATTTTAACTTATAGATTTTGTGAAAGTCTCAGCCTCTTCCATTATAATTTAAGTTCATCCAGGATAAAACTATTATCTTGCTCATTACAATATTATATACCTCTCTCATAAATCAGTTATGGGTGATTTTTTTGAAAGTTTATAGTTCACCAAGGTGCTTAAGTGTAAATATAATTTTTAGGGATGAATCTTTTTTTTTTTCCCATGCTGGGGATTGAACCCAGGTTCTCACACACACCTGGCAAGTGTTCTGCCACTCAACTCCATCCCCAGTCTAGTGTAGATAGAGTTTTTAAAAACCAGTTGAAAAACCCAAAGTCTTAATGATGAAATATCTAAGTATTCTGAGGCATAAATTTAGCTTAGTAAGTACCTCATTAACATATTTGTCAGGCATTAGGATTTGTTTTTAATAGTACAAATTTCAGAATCATAATAAAAGGCAGTAAGAATATTCTTTTGTATCTCAGTGGTGAGTCTTGACTTTAATTTTTTTAAGTAACTGCATAAATGTGAATTACTTCTGATATCAGTCATGATTTTCAGTTCTTAGTAATCTAAACATTTTGAATTCTCTACTTTTTTTCTTTTTACATTTCCAATTTTATGTAGTTAAATAAGTAAAGACTAATGTGAAAGTTTTAAACCTTATTTTAATTGAGAGTTATCTAAAATTTTGGAATGGAAACTATGTAAAAGTTTTATCTCTAAGAAGAATGAATCATTTAGAACAGGTCTAATATGGATTTGTACATAATGAATGAAAATCTACCACTTTTAATATTCCCTGATGAAATGTAGATATTACTTGCAAGAACAACTGTTTTCTGCCTTAAAGACATGCCATTAAGAAATAGTGAGAGTTCTATTTTGAAGAATATCTCATTATTTTTATTAATAAGTAAGTTGCAAATTATCTGAAACCATATCCAAATTCTTAGTGCTAGTTATTGACTAATTTTAGTTTTCTAAGATATAATAGCTACTTATATATTAAAATACTTTCGTAAAGAAATAAAGTCCTGTGTATAAATTATTTTTAACCCTTTGTTGTTCTTTGGCTTGGAGTGGGGAGAAAGAACTACTTACTATTTTTGATGTATAAAAAAGCTGTCTAGTGATCAAATAAAAATCCCAATGGCTTTCCTCATAGAAGTAGAAAAAGCAATAATGAAATTTGTTTGGAAAAATAAGAGACCCAGACTAGCTAAAACAATCCTTACCAGAAAGAGTGAAGCAGGTTGTATCACTATACCAGACCTTAAATTATACTACAGAAGAATAGTAACAAAAACATAATGGTATTTGAATCAAAACCGACTGGTAGACCAATGGTACAGAAAAGAAGCCACAGATACTGACCCACAAAATTACAATTATCTTATATTAGACAAAGGTGCCAAAAACATGCATTGGAGAAAAGATAGCCTCTTCAACAAATGGTGCTGAGAACACTGGAAATCCATGTGCAACAAAATGAAATTAAACCCTTATTTCTCACCATGCACAAAACTCAACTCAAAGTAGATCACAGACCTAGGAATTAATTCAGGGACCCTGCATCTAAAAGAAGAAAAAGTAGGCCCTAATCTTCATCATGTTGCATTAGGCCCCAACTTCCTTAATAAGATTCCTATAGCGCAAGAATTAAAATCAAGAATCAATGAATGGGATGGATTCAAACTAAAATGTTTCTTTTGCTGAAAATCAATGAAGTGAATAGACAGCCTCTATCTTGGGAACAAATTTTTACCCCTCACACATCAAATAGAGCACTAATCTCTACGATATATAAAGAACTTAAAAAGCTAAACACCAAAAGAATAACTTAATCAATGGGCCAAGGACCTGAACAGACACTTCTCAGAAGAGGATATACAACCAATAAACATATATGAAAAAATGTTCATCATCTCTAGCAATTAGAAAGATGTAGATCAAAACTACTTTAAGATTTCGTCTCACTCTAGTCAGAATGGCAGCTATTATGAATATAAACAACAATAAGTGTTGGCAAGGATGTGGGGAAAAAGGTACACTCGTAAATTGCTGGTGGGACTGCGAGTTGGCGCAGCCAATATGGAAAGCAATATGAAGATTTCTTGGAAAATTGGGAATGGAAACACCGTTTGACCCAGCTATCCCTCTCCTCGGCCTATACCCAAAGTTCTTAAAAAACAGCATACTAGGGGCTGGGGATGTGGCTCAAGTGGTAGCGCTCTCCTGGCATGCGTGCGGCCTGGGTTCGATCCTCAGCACCACATACAAACAAAGATGTTGTGTCCGCCGAAAAACTAAAAAAAAATAAATATTGAAATTCTCTCTCTCTCTTAAAAAAAAAAAACAAAAAAAAAAAAAAACAGCATACTACAGGGACAAAGCCACATCATGTTTATAGCAGCACAATTCACAGTAGCTAAACTGTGGAGCCAACCTAGATGTCCTTCAGTAGATGAATAGATAAAAAAATGTGACATATATACACAATGGAATATTACTCAGCAATTAAAAAAATAAAATCATGGCATTTGCAGGTAAATGGATGGCGTTGGAGAAGATAATACTAAGTGAAATTAGCCAATCCTAAAAGAACAATGCTGAATGTTTTCTCTGATTTCAGGAGCCTGGTTCATAGTGGGATAGGGAGAGGGAGCATGGGAGGAATAGATGAACTCTAGATAGGGTAGGAGGGGAAGGGAGTGGGCAGGGGGATAGAAAGGATGGTGGAATGTGATGGACATCATTATCCAAAGTACATGTATGAAGACACGAATTGGTGTGAATCTACTTTGTATACATCCAGAGATTGTGCTCTATGTGTGTAATATAAATTGTAATGCATTCTGCTGTCTATGTAAAAAATAATTAAAAAAAAGAAATCGGATCACAAAAATGCTGTTTAGTGAATGCAAATTATGTATTGTGTTAGTCACCAAAGTTGACATGTTTCTTAGAATATACTTTAGTTATTCAAGAATCTTAATTATTTTGATTTCCTTAAAAAATAAAAAGAAATATTGCTTATTCTGTGAGTATACCTTTGTAGGAAAATATTTTACTTCATAATATTGGAGGATTGAAGGTAATAACCTATTCATGGTTTCTTTTTTATTTTGTTTCATTTAACATGAACATTTAGTTTTTTATCATATGATTGGTTCATATTCTTATGGACTTTAAGAAAAAGTGGAAAAGTAATTAGATAATTTATTTTAAACAAGTTCAAGAATGTTGCTTACAATGTTTATGGTGCTAACTTAATAAAAGCTAAGAGCCAACGGAAAGCTTGTTACTTTTTTCTTCTGAGTAATTATATTATCTTTTATGATAGGACCGTTATACAATACACAGAGTTCTTAAGATTTATGCAGTTTTCCTATAAACAATGAAGTAAAAATAAAAGTAAATGTCAAATACCTAGTAGTTCCATCCTAAGTCTCCTAGTTATTTATCAAGTTTTAGGAAAACCTTGCTACCAGTATAAGACAGAAACTCACTAACCACACATAGTATAGTTTGATTTTGAAAGATTGGTTGTCTATCTTAGAACTATAACATGTATTCAAAAGTAATAAGTAGATTATTATCTCTGTGGTCTTTTATAATTATAGAATCTGTAAAATATGTAGTTTTTTTCTATCTGTTAAATTCTCAAAAATATTTTAAATTTTTGAAAAGCTAATGATTGTTGCTGGGTAGTATATCTCAGCTTTAAGTATTTCTTTTATCTGTTTTTGGTTGTTTAATGTTATCCTATAGCTTTCATTGTTGAACCAATAAAAAGAAGTTTGGTATACAGGTAAGTGAATTGGCAGTGAATGACCTAGAATAGATGATGAAGCTAACCAACTTTAATTTTCTCTAGTTACATTAACAAGTCTAGTTAGAAAACTGGTCCAAGGGTAATTTGTAACGCTTATTTCTTAATGTTTCCGTGATGTATCATTCTGAATAGGGAGGTTAATAAAGAGAAGGAAAATGTCTGCCACATTTCAGGATAAGAAAGGTTTTTTGGGATTTATTTTAGTATGAAGAGTGAGGAAGGGATCCAACTGCTGTTTTCCCAACTGAGTAGTCCTAGAACAGATTTTTCTTTTTTTTTTTTTAAATTAAATTGTTTATTAACATACTAATATAATGTGGTGTTTTGATACAGGTATATGTTGTGGAATGATTAAATCAGGCTAATTAGCATATCTCTCACTTCAAATACTTATAATTTATTTGTGATTAAAAATAACATCCTACGTTTTAGCTATTTTGAGAGAATGGATCATTTCTCAGATGGTTTGAGCCTATTTCATAACCCCAGTGGCTGCTGGAAGCATGGGGCCCTAATGATAGCATCCCATTCTATTTTGCAGAGGAATTTTTCACAGTTAGGCTAAGGGCAGGTTGTAGCACAGTTTCTCTTGAGTTTTAACCCTATATCAAGGAAGACTGTCAGAAAACAGTATGGAAGGAAAATATTGTTCAGAACTCTGGAGAATTGCTCTTCTCAAGTTACATTGTAGGATTATGCCTTCTATTTCTTCTATAGATGCTACATAAACAGCCTTATAGAACCAGTCCAAGGCGTGCATTATCTGAGGGGCTACTTGGAGGGCATTGTTTAACTCAGTAGTCCTTTTTGTTTTTCTTTTACCCCAATCCTTTTCTTCATTCCTTTTTATGTAATCCAGTGAACTTCTGCCCCCGACCAACACCACCTTATTGTGTGTTAGCATCCACATATCAAAGAGAACCTTCAGCCTTTATTTTTTGGGGATTGGCTTCTTTCACTTAGCATGATATCTCCATATCCATCCATTTAACAGCAAATGCCATAATTCCATTCTTTTTATCACTGAATGATATTCCATTGTGTATTTATACCACATTTTATTTATCCATTTATTGGTTGTAGGGCACATAGGTTGGTTCTGTAACTGAGCTATTGTTAATTGAGCTGCTATAAACATTGATGTGACTGTCAATATAGTATGCTGATTTTAAGTCCTTTGAGTGTATGCTGACAGTGGGATAAGTGGGTGATAGGGTGGTTCCATTCCAAGTTTTCTGAGGAATCTCCATACTGCTTTCTAGAATAGTTGCACCAATTTGCATTCCCACCAGAAATGTATGAATGTACCTTTTTTCTCACATGCTCACCAATATTTATCGTTAGTTATATTCTTCATAATTGCCATTCTGACTGGAGTGAGATGCAATCTCAAGTAGTTTTAATTTGCATTTCTGTAATTATTAGAGATGTTGAAATTTTTTTCACACATTGGTTGGCCATTTATTTTTCTTCTTCTGTGATGTGCCTAATTTCAATTCTTTTGCCCATTTACTGATTGGGTTATTTGGGTTTTTTGCTATTAAGTTTTTGAGTTTTGTATATATACTGGAGATTAATGCTATATCAGAAGTACAGGTGTCTTTGAGATTTTCTCCCATTCTGTAGGCTCCCTCTTCACGTTTTTTTTTTTTTATTGCCTCTTTTGCTAAAGAAGCTTTTTAGTTTGATATTTTCCTATTTATTGATTCTTGATTTTGCTTATTATGCTTCTGGAATCTTGTTGAGGAATTTGGTTCCTTAGCCAACATCATGGAGAGTTGAGCTTACAGTTTCTTATAGTAGGCACAGGGTCTCTGGTTTGGTGCCAATGCCATGCCATTTTTATTACTTTGGCTCTGTAAAGTAGTGTAAGGTCTGGTATTGTGATGCCTCCTGCTTCACTCTTCTTGCTAAGGATTTCTTTGGCTATTCTGGGTCTCTTATTTTACCAAGTGAATTTCATGATTGCTTTTTCTGTTTCTATGAAGACTGTCATTGGGAATTTAATAGGAATTGTATTAAATCTGTATAGTACTTTTGGTAGTATGGCTGTTTTGACAATATTAATTCTGTCTGTACAAGAACATGGAAGATTTTTGCATCTTCTAACATTTTTTTAAATTTCTTTCTTTAGTGTTCTGTAGTTTTTATTATAGAGGTCTTTCACCTGTTTTGATAGATTGATTCCCAAGGTGGGTTTTTTTTTTTTTTTTTTGTTAACCTGTTGTGAATTAGGACAGTTTTTCTAATTTCTCTTTCAGCTGATTCATCATTGGTTTATAGAAATGCAGTTAATTTATGCATGTTAATTTTATATCTTGCTACTTCACTGGATTTGTTTATGAGTTCTAAATGTTTTCTGGTGCAGTTTTTGGGTCTTCTAAATATAGGATTATTCTTTTTGCAAATAGAGACAGTTTGAGCTCTTCTTTTCCTATTCATATCCATTTAATTTCTTTCTTTTCCCTAATACCTCTGGCTATAGTTTTCAGCACTATGTTGAATAGACGTGATAAAAAAGGGCAGCCTGTCTTATTTCAGTTTTTAGAAGGAATGTTTTCAATTTTTCACCATTTAGGATGATGTTGGCTATGAGTTTAATGTATATAGCCTTTACAGTGTTGAAGTATGTTCCTTCTATGCCTAATTCTTCTTGTGTTTTGAACATGAATGGATGCTTTATTTTGTCAAAAGCTTTTTCTGCATCTATTGAGATAATCATGTGATTCTCATCTTTTAAGTCTATTGATGTGGTGAATTACATTTATTGATTTCCATGTGTTGAAACAACCTTGCATCCATGGGATTAACCCCACTTGGTCTTGGTGCAATATCTTTTAAATACATTTTGTATATGATTTGCTATTATTTTATTAAAATTTTTATATCTATATTAATCAGGGATATTGGTCTGAACTTTTGTTTTCTTGATGTGTCCTTGTCTGGTTTTAGTATCAGGAGGATACTAGTTTCATAGAATGAGTTTGAAAAGGTTTTATACTTCATTTAATAATTTGAAGAGTTTTGGTGTGAGTTGTTCTTTGTGGGTCTGGTACAAATTGGGTAAGGATCCATTTCATTCTGGACTTTTCCTTTGTTGGGAGGCTTTTGATGGCATCTTCTAATTCATTGCTTGATATTGAGCTGTTTAAATTTTCTGTGTCATTCTGAATCAGTTTGGAGAGGTCATATGTCTCTAGAAATTTGGTTATGTCTTTAAGATTTTCTATTTTATTGGAGCATAAATTTCAAAATAATTTCTGATAATCCTCTATGATAACATACTTGCCTGAGTATTTTCCATGATAATATTTTCCTTTTCATCACGGATTTTAGTATTTATGTTTTTTTCCCTCTTTCTCATAGTTGGCTTTGCTAAGGTTTTATCAAATTTATTTTTTTAAAGAACCAACTTGTCAGAGAGTGTAATATGTTGTATTCCTATTCTCATTTACCTCTAAGCATTTTTTAACTTTCAACCTTGAATTTTTATCCATTGGTCATTCATTAACATGGTATTTAGTCTCCAGGATTTTTTATTTTTTATTTTATCATTCATTTCTAATTTTATTCCATTATGATCTGATAAAATATAAGTTATTATGTCTGTCTGTTTTTATTTGCTAAGAGTTGTTTTGTGGCCTAAGATATGCTCTGTTTAGAAAATGATTCATGTGCTGCTGAGAAGTATAGTAAGTCATTGATGGATGAAATATTCTATATATGTTTCGTAAGTTTAAATTATTAATTGTGTTTTTCAGTTCTGTAGCTTGTTTTGTTTTTGTATGGTAGACATATCTAGTGATGAGAGAGTTGTGTTAAAGTCACCCAGTATTATTTTGTTGTCTATTTGATTCCTGAAATTGAGAAGGGTTTGTTTGATGTATTTAGTTGCTTCATTGTTTGGTGCATAAATATTTATGATTGTTATGTCTTGTAGATGTATAATTTCCTCAAGCAGTCTGAAGTGTACTACTTTGTCCCTTCTGATTAACGTTGGCTTGAAATCCACTTTGTCTGATATGAGGATAGAAACCCCTGCTTATTTACAAGATCCATGTGAATGCTAAGTTTTTTAATTAATTAATTCTAATTTGTTATACATGACAACAGAATTCATTTCATAGTACACATATGGAGCACCATTTTTCATTTCTCTGGTTGTACACTAAGTAGAGTCACACCATTTGTGTCTTCACACATATACCTATGCCCCATTCCTTCTCCTCCCATCCTTATTTTGAGTTCCTCCATTACTTGCATGCTCCCTCCCCTACCCCCATTATGGATCAATATCCACTTATCAGAGAAAAATTCAACCTTTGTTTTTTTGGGAATTGACTTACTTCATTTAGCATGATCTTCTTCAACTCATCCATTTACTTGCAAATGGCATGATTTTATTCTATTTTAATGCTGAGTAATATTCTATTGTGTATATATACCACAGTTGCTTTATCCAGTGAATGGTAAGTTTTTTTCTCATCTTTTTACCTTCAATCTGTGGATGTCCTGAGGTCTCTTCAAGACAGCATATTGTTGGAATCTTGTTTACTAATCCAATCTGCCAGTCTGTATCTTATTTCTTATTTGTTGATGGAACTTTATTATTTATTTATATGTGGTACTGAGAATGAAGTAGTGCTTAAAATTTTCCACTGTTACAGTGAAATATTCTGGTTGGTAGTCTTACACCTGCCAGGCAAGCACTCTTAACACTGAGCCACAACCCCAGACCAACACTGTGTCTTTTGATTGATGAGTTTAGGCCATTTACATTCAGTTTTATTATTGAGAAGTGATTTTTATTTCCTTTCATTTTGATTTATTTCTGGTTTATAATTTGAATTTGTTTCTCCTATGACTATTCTTCTAGTGTAGTCGCTTCATTTGCTGGTTTTCATTTCTCCTTGATGAAATATTTTGTTTAGTATGTTTTGTAGAGCATATCTTCTAGTTGTGAATTCTTTTAACTTGGGTTTATCATGAAATGTTTTTATTTCATTGTCAATTCTGAAGCTTAATTTTGCCGGGTATTGTGTTTTTGGTGGCATCCATTTTGTTTCAGAGTTTGGCCTATATTATTACAAAACTTCCTATCTTTGAGAGCCTGCATTGTGATTTTTCCTTAAATTTGACCTGTTATTTTTCTCAGATAGCCTTTAAAGGTTTATCCTAATTATGTTAGGCATTTTCTTTTTTTTTTTTTGATATTTTAATTGTATTCTTTAATATTTTTTGCTGATTCAAAATGACTGTTTAATAAGGTCAGAGGAAGTTCTATTCTAATGTGTTATTGCACCAATAAAAATCTATAATTCTTTAACTTTTTAAAAATTTTTTATTTATTTTTATTTGTTTTAATTAGTTACACATGACAGTACAATGACCTTGTCATACCATACATTTGAATCAGATGGGATATAATGTCTCATTTTTCTGAGTATACAGGTTGCAGAATCACATTGGTCATGCATTCACATATATACACACAGTAATAATAGACATTTTCATGATAATATGCTGTTGTGAGTCTGTTTTAAATTTGTATATTTGGGATCCTGTCAGCCTCCTATATTTTATTTTCCATTTGTTTCCTGAGGTTTGGAAATTTTTCTGATTTTATTTCATTGAAAATATTGTGTATTCCTTTGGTTTTATCTCTGAGCCTTCATCTATCCTAGTATATCTTAAGTTTGGTCTTTTTGTGTTATCCCATGTTTCTTAGAATTTCTGTTCATGGTCTCTTAACATCTTTTGTCTGTATTCAGCTGTATTTTCAAGGTTATATATTTTCTCTTCATTGTCTAAAACACTATTTTCCAAGTGTTCTAGTCTGCTAGTGATATTTTCCATTGAATTTTTAATTTGTTTTATTGATTCTTTTATTTTAGAATTTCTGCTTGACTGTTTGATTTCTTTTTTCAGAATCTCCTCTATCACTTTATTGAAGTGATCTCTCACTTCCTATATTTTCTCTCTGACATCTTTTCTTCTATCTTTCTATACCGCACAGATGAGTTTAACTGTGAACATTTCTTCCACTGTGTTGTATATGGATTCTGTTATTGAATTATGTTGGTTTGTTAGTGCAGTTTGTTCCCTTGCTTTTTCATGTTGTTTGTGTGCCTACCTACTGAAAGATAGGAATCTGAGGCTGTAGAGTTTCTACCCTGTGGACTTATACTTTCTCTGAAGCTTTCCAGTGTTTCATAGTTTTGGGGGAGACAAATAATAACAACAACCCATTCAAACAATATACAGCTTTAAACCAAATAGTTCCTGCTACAACTTCTTCTGTGTTCATTGGCACAATGAACAGAAATGATGTGATCAGTTATTGCCCACAGGAAAAAAAGTACATTTGCAAAAGGTTTCACAATTTCAAAAATGGGGAGAATTTTTTTTTTTTTTTTTTGTGGGTTGTTCAAAACATTACAAATTTCTTGACATATCATATTCCACACTTTGATTCAAGTGGGTTATGAACTCCCACCTTCACCCCATACACAGATTGCAGAATCACATCAGTTACACATCCATTGATTTACATATTGCCATACTAGTGTCTGTTGTGCTCCGCTGCCTTTCCCATCCTCCACCCTTAAATGGGGAGAATTTTAAAAACTGAGAGAACAGAAGAGATATAGGATGTGAAGATTATGAGGGAGCAGGAGAGAAAATATACATAAAAAATTAAGCCAGGTATAGTGGTGCACGTCTGTAATCCCAGTGGTTTGGGAGGCTGCGGCAGAAGGATCGTGAGTTCAAAGTCAGCCTCAGCAATTTAGTCAGGTGCTAAGCAACTCAATGAGACCCTGTTTCTGAATAAAATACAAAAAAGGATTGGGGATGTGGCTCAGTGGTTAAGTGCCCCTTAGTTCAATTTCTGGTACATAAAAGAAAAAATAAAATAAAAAAATAAATAATAGAATGTAAAATAAAACTGAAATATAGTAATCAAATATCGTAGCCCTCAAAAGACTGAGCCATTAATGATAACTGCCTTCAAAAAATTATAGAAGTCATAAAAAGAGACAAATATGTAAAAGTGTCCATTAGTCATTCATTCACAATTAATCAGAGAAATGAAGAAGAAGAAACAAAAGGTTCTCAATGAAAATATAAAGAATTGTTTAAGTTGGAGTTGAAAATTTCTTGGCTTCCCTTCTCAGCAATGTTAGGTGGAATGGGCTGGTGTATGATGTCTGCTCCTCCCTCGGGGTGTAGTTGCCAGAGTGAGAGAGGAGATCTTGTAGGCACAGCTCCTGGAGGTGGGATTTAGGCCTGGGTAGTCTCTTTGTTCTTCATTGAGTCTGAAGATTTTAAATCAGCTCTCCTCTAGGACCCAGCAATTGCCTGTCCATGCTGGGAAACCCTGGGTTCCACTCTTGAAGGGAGGAACAAATCATTTATCTCTTTTGTTACCTACAAACTCGGATTCAGTCTCCAAACTCAAATCACTCCTATCCCCACCAGGCTGAGCTTGTCCCTCCCAGCTGGTCCTGCAATAGGCAGGACTGGAGGGGGTTGGGGGTGGGATTGTCAGTTGTGTTTCAATGACCTGTACTCTCCCATGAAAACCCCTTTTTGCATCTGACCTCCTGGTTATTTAGGCACTTTCTATGTTGTGTGGTGCGGGTTCTCCAAGCCTGTACTTTGAACCCAGCTTAAATTTGCCAGAAGTCAGTCCCCACAGCTGCTCCCCTCCGCCCATGGGCCCATGGTGCAGCTACAAAAATGGCTCCTTTCTCTGTCTGTGGACAGCCAAGATAGTCATGGTTCCTGTCCTGCACAAGGATAGTATACAGCATGGCGTTGTCTTTGATCTCTGATCTCTGCATACCCAAATGTGCCACAGGCCTCCTAAGAATGTGGGTTCCTTATCCCTCCACTTTGCTTACAGGAGGACTACTGTGGAGGTGCAAGCAGTGTTGCTGGGGATTTCCTCCTTATTTTCTTATATCCAACTTCCTGAGTCTCTGATCTGCTTTGAAAGTGCAGTATTAACTCCCTGTAAAATCCCCCCCCCTTTTCCCCCCACCCACCTTGCTGAAAAGTTGCCTATCTGATTTCTTGATTTCATGCTAGGGAGCAGCCAGGAAAACAACCTCCTCTATTTTGCCATTTTGTGCAGGGGCAGGTTTTCTTTTTTAACTATGTGTCAAGAAAGCTTAAAGCTTTTGAGTTTTATACTCAATCACAGATACTGTATTAGCTTATTCTTTCTCCTTTAAAAAAAAACAAAAACAGTTTTCTAGCCCCCATTTGACTGTAAGTTTCTGTTAATCCATTTAAAAACCAATAACAAATCATTGGTTTTTTTTTTTTTTTAATCTCTTTTTCATTATTCTAACTTTGTTAGATTGTAGGAAATGGAAGAGAATGTAGAAAAATGCAGGAAAATGTATGCTTTCACTTGATGGTACACTGTCATCACACTGTAAGTAGTGTAAACCTTGGGCTTGAAACAGAGGCAGTGGCAGTTGGCACGGGTCCCTTCTATTGTGGGGTGTCCAGCACCTTACCAGGGAATTCTTGCCTGCTCAGAGGGATAAGCCTCCTGAGAAATTAAAGTCTGGAATAATTAACGAAGAAAAAGAGTCAGAAGGATAGTTTTAAAGATGGAGTCCTGATAGGTTCAGTCCATAGAGGAGCTGGAGCTAGACAAAAAGAAAATGGCTCCCATGGTTTATTTAAAGGTGTACATCAAAGGCAGAGATAAGGTTTCAAGGGTGGAGTCTTGCTTTCTGACCTCTTGCAAACAGCAGTTGATTGGCATCTTGGAAAATCATACCCATTTCAGAGGGGCTGTGTTACTACAGCAGGTCACCCTACTCTTGTGCTGTGTGGGACATGGCAGAGCTGAATAGAAATTCACAATGTCTCTGGGCAGTCAACCAGAGGAAATGTCCACTGTAAGTTCCCAGACACAGTTTTATATTTTGGATACTGATATGTGTAATTATCCTGTTCACTAGGTATAATGTGCAACACAGTCCACACACAGCCCGCGGAGGCTCTCAACACCTTCAACTGTAGATGACTTTTGCATTTCATGATATTGTATGAAATATTTTGGAGCACATTTCTCTTGCTTTTCCTCCTAAAAGTATAAATCTCTAAAATTCTGGTTAGCTTTTTTTTTTTTTAACTAATCATAGACACATACCTTAGAACATTTATTAAATTAGTCAAAACTTCCATCAGGAAGCTTTCTTTGGATTATGCTAAATTGTAATTTGATGGTATATATGTCCTGCCTTCGTTCTTTTCTTATGTTCAGTAAAATTATTCAAATAACAAAAATAATGGATCAATAAGGAACCACAAAAACATCTATTTCCTTAAGTTGCCTTCAATTTCATTAGCTTTTTTCCTGCCGTAATTTGTAAAGTTTGAGACTCCTCCCATTTTCTGTTTCTCTTTCCCAAAGGTAGACCCAAATTTTTGACTGATTGTTCTTGGGATAAATATATTGTTTTTGAATAAAGTCATTTAAGAAGAGTTTTCTGGGTTCTTTTCCCACTTTCACAGAGTATGTAAACTCAAGGAAATCTGTTCTCTATAAACTATATCCTGATTGTATAGATTAAAAGTCACCAAAGGACATGTTGCTACAAGTTAATTACCCCTCAGTGGCAACCTTACTTTTTGAATGTCAACAGGAAGCTTTGCAAGTTGGGAGATGCCTGCTCTATGAAACTTGAATGGAATAAAATCCTGGGGTATTATAACCCAGCAGTTAGAATTGTGAAGGCAAGTCTTTGTGGGTTGTACACACAGAAATGTAAACAATTTTGTAGTTTCCTTAGTTATATCTAATTAATTCAGTTTTAGGGTAACCACATGTTTTAGTCAGCTTTGCTTCACTGTGACCAAAAGACCTGATAAGAACAATTTAGAGGAGGAAATTTTATTTTGGCTTATGAGTTCAAAGGTTCAATTCGTAGTCTGCTAACTCCATAACTCTAGGCATACATCGAGGTACAACATCATGGTTCGCAGGATATGGCAACCTGGAAACAGAGAGTGAGCCCTACTCACCAGGGAAGAAACCCAAAAGGTACCTCCCCAGTGACCTCTCTCCTTTAGCCATACACTACCTGCTTAAACGTGTCATTCAGTTAATCCATATCAGTGGATTAATGAACTGATTAGGTACACTTCTCATAATCTGTTTCACCTCTGAACTTTCTTGCATTTACATGAGCTTTTGGGGAATGCTTCATACCTAAAGCATAACACTGAGCATTATGTTCTTTACTACCATATACTAATGAGGCTAGACTTCACTATGCATTATCTGGCATTGTGGCTAAGTGTTTTTAAGCAACAAAAAGAACAACAAAGAATTATATTCCAGATGCAAACCCACATAGTCTAGAAAGTACCAAATGTTCAGTTTTAAGGGAGTTTTCTCTCTCCTTACCACAGCATTCCATGCTCTGTTTCTTCAAAATTTTCGGATTTTCATATTGAATTACATTTTATTTAATGTTACGTATGAAATTTTACCTAAAAATAATGTCATAGTTTTTTTTTAATATCCAAATTTCATTTTAAATGCAGTTCTTTAGTTTTTAGTTTTTAAAAACCTGTGCTTTGCAAACAAATATGTACTGTTATTACTTTCAAAATTGAGTATTTTTCAATTAGTTTTTATATTTTCATTTCATAATTGAAGGCTGCCAACTTTGAAATAACTATAACTAGGTCTTTGAGAGGACTTTGTGCTTTACATGTGTGATTGTACACTTATGCATGTGAATTGGTAGGAGAATAAAGAACATAAGAGAACCAGAAATGGAAGTAGTTGGAACTGATTTGTTGTAGTACTCTCAAGGGGCAGGTATAATCTGCAGTCTGTCAGATTTCATTATAGGAGCTGTTTATATCAATCAGAACTGACATTTGTATCTCAGAGGTTAGTAAAACTGTAATTATATGTACGTTTCCAGACTCTAAACCACGTGACATTTTAGATTTAGTCTTTAAATTAATTCGTTCATATAATTTATATGCTTATTCATTGAATAGGTATGTGATTGTGTTTTAAAAAAGGGAGATGGACTTCTAAATCTTGCAATCTGTTGCCTGGTCTACACCTACAGTGTGAGAATATAATTGGTAATGATTCCAATTATTTTTACAACAGAAGATATACTGAATGTTGCTCTTTAGCATAGTTAATAGGTCCCTTTCATTTTTTCCAACCAAATGTACCATATTTCATCAGTTGTAAGATACATTTTGAAAATAGTTTTGGTGGTAGAATTTTGCCTTCTTAGTGGCACATAAAATAATAGTATAGTAGTAATGTACTCTGGAATTTTAGTGGCTGTAATCTGTATTTTATCATTCTGCTTTAAAAAGGACATTTATGTGTTTAGTTTATAAGACTTTTTTTCCAATTTTCTAAGATTTAAGTACCAAAAATTTTAAATTTTGAAATAGTTTCAAATATTATAAAGGCAAGAAATTATACTTTTAACCTTTTAAATTTCTTGTATGTCTTTTGATTTAAAAATTTAAATCTTTTATTTATAACTATGTGCCTCAATCAAACAAAATACTGATAGTCAAAATAATTCTTTAAATAACTGTTTAATAATATTCCTTCTCCCCACTTTTGTTCCATTGACTCATTTTTTCTTTTCTTTTTAATCTCCCTCCCTTTATTTTGAATTAGCTTCTTCATATCAGAGAAGACACTTGACCTTTGACTAAAAGAGAGATAAAGAAAGGAGAAAATAGGAGGAAAGATCAGACAGAGAAAAATTCTTTTCCCTCAGAACCATTTTTCTTTCTCCTCCAAACATTATTTTGCTTGCTTTCTTATCATTCTGGCTCAGCTCTTTATCAAGCCTCTCTGGTAGCACAAATCACTTTTTTTTTTCATCTTATTATGTTCAGTAAGCATTTGTAGGAGAAAATATGAATGCAAATATATTTAAGAACAATGTAATTTCTGGTAAACTCAAAAGCTTGGCTGGTAGGAACCGATCATCTGCCTGTAATTGCTAGCTGGTTGATATAGTGACAGCTCTTTTACCTCTGGAGTGTTTACATTTTCTCAAGGAGCATTAGACTAGTTAAGCCTATTAATATGTTGAGAGAGAAAGGAACAGAATGTAAAATACACACTCAAAACTCATTCCTTTCACAGGAATTATTTGTCAAGAAGCTTTATGATCTTTGTGATTGCTCTCATAATTCTTACTTCAAAATTCAAACAATTCTATTTAGGACAAGTCTGTGAATACCTGGATTCATGCATGACATTTTTCATTCGATGAAACACTTCCTCTCTGGTGTGTTTTGATAAAGGGTTTGCTGTAGTGTCCAATTATTGGGTTATGCAAAAAAATTATTAAAAAACTCAGATTAAAATTCATGTTTTTCTCTTCTCTTTCCCTCCTGAAGAAGGAATATATTTAACCTTTGGAAAAGAACAATTGAACAGTTATGAAACATTCATGGAAAACTGAGTATTGTAATTTTACTATATAAGTATGTAAGGAAAGTTTTTAATAATAATGTTTAGGTGAAATATCTGATGAATTAATTCTATCAAGTCTTAGGTTCTTTGGTTTTTCTGTCAAATTGATGCTCATTTTAAAATTGAATATACCAACTTTTTATCATAATGGTGGTAAGTAAATATCTTTAGGATGCCGTTTTCCCAGTGGACAAGCTAAAATTGTAACTGTTTCAAATAATGATTTTTACACTGCTGAGGAACTAATAAGTATATGTACTGAGAGAAATTTAAGTTGACAGTAAAAATATTGACAGTTAACCTATGGCCTAAAACCAAGAGCAGATGGAAATCTCTTGCATGATTTTCAATTCATTAAGCAATGTAACACTTTATTTTCTAGAAATTTTAGTTCAGGGAATGAGAGTGGTGACACAGTGAGATAAATGAACCCACTTCTTAATGTGATGAAAGTATAGAAAACAAAATACTAGAAAGAATTTTTAAGATTTGGTAGTATATTTGATGTTTGAAATTTTTGATATCACAATTTAATTGGTACATTATTATCTATGAAATTCAGTTAATTATAAGAAAATACTAACACAGTGTTCCAAATTTGAGGTGAGATAGATAGCCAAGCTTCGTATTTATTATTATCATTTAATAATTCATTTAATAGTTTACTTCATAGCCTTCTTAATATTTCCTACTAATAAAATGGCTTCTTTATTTTATATTTTCATGTGCCGCTAATTTCTAGTTTTGGAGAATTTCTACTTTTTTAACAGATGGGCATATTTCTCAAGGGCATTTATTTTTTATTAGTTCATTTTAGTTATGCATAACAACGGGGGTCATTTTGACATAACTAAATAAGCATGGAGTATAATTTCCCCAGTTTAGTTCCATGTACTTCTCTTTTACCTGACCTCTTCCCTTCCCCATTTCCTTTCCTCTACTCATCTTCCTTCTATAATTTATACCTTTTTAAATTAGTGCACTATGGATATACATTAAAGGTGAAGTTCACTGTAGTATATTCATATTTGTACATAGGAAAGTTTGAGCAGACTCATACCACTGTTCCTTTCCCTGTCCCTCCTCCCATCCCTCATTCCCTTCCTCTAGTCTACTGACCTTGCTGCTAAATTCATGAGATCCCCTTTCCCCTTTTCTTCCTTTCTCTTATTTTGATCTAGCTTCTACATATGAGAGAAAACATTCATTTTAATCAAGGACTTTTAATAAAAAGGATTGTTAGTAGGTTATTTCTTTTTTTTTTTTTTTTAATTTTTTATTGTGGGTTGTTCAAAACATTACAAATTTCTTGACATATCATATTCCACACTTTAATTCAAGTGGGTTATGAACTCCCACCTTCACCCCATACACAGATTGCAGAATCACATCAGTTACACATCCATTGATTTACAAATTGCCATCCTAGTGTCTGTTGTGCTCCGCTGCCTTTCCCATCCTCCACCCTCCCCCCTCCCCACCTCTCCCCTCCCCTCCCCTCCTCTCTCTCTACCCCCTCCACTGTATAACCCTGAGGGTCTCCTTCCATTACCATGCAATTTCCCTTCTCTCTCCCTTTCCCTCCCACCTCTCATCCCTGTTAAATGTTAATCTTCTTCTCCTGCTCTTCGTCCCTACTCTGTTCTTAGTTACTCTCCTTATATCAAAGAAGACATTTGGCATTTGTTTTTTAGGGATTGGCTAGCTTCACTTAGCATAATCTGCTCTAATGCCATCCATTTCCCTGTAAATTCTATGATTTTGTCATTTTTTAATGCAGAGTAATACTCCATTGTGTATAAATGCCACATTTTTTTTATCCATTCGTCTATTGAAGGGCATCTAGGTTGGTTCCACAGTCTTGCTATTGTGAATTGTGCTGCTATGAACATCGATGTAGCAGTGTCCCTGTAGCATGCTCTTTTTAGGTCTTTAGGGAATAGACCAAGAAGGGGAATAGCTGGGTCAAATGGTGGCTCCATTCCCAGCTTTCCAAGAAATCTCCATACTGCTTTCCAAATTGGCTGCACCAATTTGCAGTCCCACCAGCAATGTACAAGTGTACCCTTTTCCCCACATCCTCGCCAGCACTTGTTGTTGTTTGACTTCATAATGGCTGCCAATCTTACTGGAGTGAGATGGTATCTTAGGGTGGTTTTGATTTGCATTTCTCTGACTGCTAGAGATGGTGAGCATTTTTTCATGTACTTGTTGATTGATTGTATGTCCTCCTCTGAGAAGTGTCTGTTCAGGTCCTTGGCCCATTTGTTGATTGGGTTGTTTGTTCTCTTATTGTCTAATTTTTTGAGTTCTTTGTATACTCTGGATATTAGGGCTCTATCTGAAGTGTGAGGAGTAAAGATTTGTTCCCAGGGTGTAGGCTCCCTATTTACCTCTCTTATTGTTTCTTTTGCTGAGAAAAAACTTTTTAGTTTGAGTAAGTCCCATTTGTTGATTCTAGTTATTAACTTTTGTGCTATGGGTGTCCTATTGAGGAATTTGGAGCCCGACCCCACAGTATGTAGATCGTAGCCAACTTTAACATATCTTGTGTTGTTTTGGTTTTGTCAATATTCACAGAAGTTCTGTTTAATTTATTGTAGCGTGATAAAAAATATTAATTAATGGCCAGTAAATGTTTTATATGTTTGAGATCTCAAAATTCATTTTAGGTCTGTTTATACCTAATTCTAGTAGCATATTTTTCTGTAAAAATTTGTAGTCTCATCATTGCCATTTTAAATTTACTAAGTTAGCCAAGTCACTTAGATTTGTAGTACTTCACACTTTAAATATGCATTGTTTAATCTACTTCGTTGTGCTTGCTACTTATTGTTCTGTAGAATGTTACCTGCTAAATTTTGCAGTTGACAGTTCATTAAAAAATGATAGCAATGATATTGCTAGTTCAGCAGGATTGTGTATTTGTTAAGAATTTATTCATTCCTGATCTAAAAAACTAAGATTATCATCTCCACAGTGACTTCAAGACAGACAAACTAATATCAAAATGAAATAAATAAATAAATTGTTGAGGACTATGATTTGGCCCCCATTCCAGTTTACCATATAAAGCACAATTTAGTTGTTGATTATAATCAGTCACTATAGTTTGATTTACTGGTTAAGAACAACTTTTTTTTTATTATTATTATTTCTTACATACATCACAATAGAGGAGTGCATTACATTCATAATTTTTTTTGCATTGCAATTCTTAATACACCTTTATACCACAATTTATCAAATCTCTGTTTGTATATAAGGTATGTTGACACCAAATTCACATCTTCATACATGAATTTTGTATAATGATGACCAACTTCTTGAACTATCCTTGCTATTCCCATCCTCCCTCCCACCCCTATTCCCTATCTAGAGGTAATCTTCCTCCCTTGGTCTCCATCCCAACCCCATTTTGAATCACCCCCCCTTATATCAGAGAAGACATTTGACATTTGTTTTTTGGGGATTGGCTAACTTCGCTTAGCATAATCTTCTCTAATGCCATCCATTTCCCTGCAAATGCCATGATCTTATTGTTTTTTATTGCTGAGTAATATTCCATTGTGTATAAATGCCACATTTTTTTTTATCCATTCGTCCACTGAAGGACATCTAGGTTGGCTCCACAGTTTAGCTATTGTAAATTGTGCTGCTATAAACATTGATGTGGCTGTGTCCCTATAGTATGCTGTTTTTAGGTCCTTTGGGTATAGTCCGAGAAGAGGAATAATAGCTGGATCAAATGGTGGTTCCATTCCCAGTTTTCCAAGGAATCTCCATACTGCTTTCCAAATTGGCTGCACCAATTTGCAGTCCCACCAGCATCCTCGCTAGCACTTGTTGTTGTTTGTCTTCATAATGGCTGCCACTCTTACTGGAGGTTGTTATTTGTCTTCATAAAGGCTGCCACTCTTACTGGAGACTCTGCATCTAATAGAAGAAAAAGTAGGTCCTAATCTCCATCACGTGGGGCTAGGCCCCAGCTTCCTTAATAAGATGCCTATAGTAAAATAATTAAAACCAAGAATCAACAAATGGGATGGATTCAAACTAAAAAGTTGTTTCTCAGCAAAAGATATAATATGTGAGGTGAATAGGGAGCCTACATCCTGGGAACAAATTTTTACCCCTCACACATCAGATAGAGCTCTAATCTCTAGGGTATATAAAGAGCTCAAAAAGATAAGCACCCCCCCCCCAAAAAAAAAAAACCCAACAAATAATCCAATCAATAAATGGGCCAAGGACCTGAACAGACATTTCTCAGAAGAGGATATACAATCAGTCAACAAACATACGAAAAAATGCTCATCATCTCTAGCAATCAGAGAACTGCAAATTAAAACTACTCTAAGATACAACTTTGGTTTTTATTGGTTATCTCATGCATTTTTTGAACCATCTGTTGATGGACTATTTCCTAATCCATTTCCACAGTAGATACTAAATTCTGATTTTTTTGTTCTGCCACTCTGCTTTTAGAGGATCCAAACAACTCACTATGCAAAAAGTAAATAGATTTATAATTCCAGCTTCATGCTAAATGGTCTGCTTTTATGAAGTTTACATAAAAACCCTGAGCCTACTTATTGCATCAAAATTCCTTATCTCCAGAGACCCACTGTTGGGGTTGCTATGTGTATTTGTTACCCTTCACCAAATGTGTGTTTTTAGTGTAAGTGGTGTATATACCAGTTGCTATTAAAGGGAAGTATTTGAAAACTGAGTTTCAATGGTAGTTTCTTCTAAATTGGAATAGGCTTAGTACTGATGAGCATTCTTTTAATCTCCTTTTCAGGCTGCTTTTACTCCTGGACCTTTTTCAAATAAAAATGCATATCAATATATGTTACTTTAAAAAAAAATTATTTTTATTTTACATTACAAATTGTGTGTATGTGTGTGTGTAATTTGTACATTTTACACTACGCTTACTCACCTTCAGAGCTTTAAATAATTGCTTAAAATTATAGCTTAAGGAAAAAATTTCTTGAATTTACTGTTGTTTTTAGTAAATTAAATGTTATTTTGGGGTATTTTAAACACATTTTATTATATATGAGTAAAAGTGGCCACAAAAATATTTATTTTTGAATGATACAAATGAAACTTAAATAATGTATTTGACTTTTCCACTATTTTTGCTTGTCTTTTCTTTTGTTATAGATGCTTGTTACCACACCAGAAAAATGGGATGTAGTGACAAGAAAGAGTGTTGGGGATGTTGCTCTTTCCCAAATTGTAAAACTCCTTATTCTTGATGAAGTTCATTTGCTGCATGAAGATAGAGGACCAGTATTAGAAAGCATAGTTGCACGTACTTTACGGCAGGTAAGAGAAAGTTATTTGTAAGTTTATTTTGAGAGAACCAGTAAGTTTTTAATCCTAAAATATAGAATTCAAAGGAAAACTTAATATGCATTATTCTCAGGGATAAAGGTAATTTTAGTATGAAGAAACACTTAACTATTTCATTTTCACATTAACTATTCAGTTTGTTCCAAATCTTATTTCATTGTTGTCTCTTTAACCAAAATAAGTATAGGAAAACTTCTATTCTAAACCTGTGTTGTAAAGTTGATCCAATATTCACTAGTCAGAATTAAAATATTTTACAACATAAGGAACTATGTTGTAAAATATAGTTCTTCTCTGCATTGTACCCTCCAAAAATCTGAATGTGATTTATATTTTTTCTCATATATTGGATAAAATGAGATTTGATTGCCACATAGCCATAATTTTAACTAAATTTTTTTTAAAGGGGCATGTTTATGTTGTCTCTAGGTTTGGGCCTTTTTGGTAATTTATAAAATAGTAGAAACAAATAATTGGTAAATTCACCAATGCCAGGAGTATCAGGATATTCTTTGTTAGCTATTTTTTTTTTTAATAAGTGAAAGGATATGAACTCTTAGAATAGTCATGGATATTAAAGTGAAGTTTTCTGGTAGATTGTACATGTATGGAAAATAGATGAACACAAGTTTTTCAAACTCATCAAGAACTCCGTTTCCTCGACTCCCCATTTGTTATTGTCTTTTATTCATATTCTCTTGCCTTAGTGTTCTTCCTAAAATAGACAAGACCTGATGACTAATCAGTATGTTGTCAAAAACCTTAAGTTACTTACCTCTGAGTACCTGGCAAAATTACAACAGCAAATCAGCTAGCCAGACTGCTCATCATTAGAGGAGAAGATCACACAGTGGTGTAGACTAGTGTCAGTATATATTCATAGAATATGATATACACTACACATTCATGGACTTTGAATTTACCTGAATTGCTGGGATTACCCTGTAACATCTAAGCAGTTTTTCTTCTATTTCCCTAATGTGACCATTACTAAGCTTTCTTAGTCTCCTTTATCACTCTCCTCCACTTTGTCATGCCTCATTCTTACATGAGCACTTTTTACTGAAAGGAAATAAAGTCCTTCATGCTTGAACTCCTCAAATTCTTTTCTTTCCCCTAACCAGAAAAGAATCCTGCCTCTCCTCCTGCCATCATAAGGATTCCATCATTATATTCTTAACCTTTTCTCAGAGGTCTCTTTTCCTCTTGCCTCAGACCCCATTTATTTGACTCTGTAAGTTACCCCTTTTCTTTCTCCTATATCTTCAGTTTCTGTCTCTTAGTGGCCACTGTCTCCTTAGTGTAATAGAATTAAAAAGTCTTTTGATCTTTACCAGAAAACTTCCCTCAAATTTATCCTTCTCCAATAATTTTGCTCCATAAATTTCCTTACCACCTAGCTTCTTGAAATATTAAAGTATCTTCACTGTTTTCCTTTTGATTTTTCAACCTCTGCAGTCTGGTCACTGCTTGAACTAAATCAACATAAATAAAATATTTTTAGTAGTATCACCAGTTACCAAAGGATAGTTTTCAAACCCAGTCTTTTTTAACTTGTGATGTTAGTAATTTTGATATTGGATACTACTCATCATTCCTCAGTCTTGAAACTTGTTTCCTTTGGATCCATGATGATACCCTGTCCTAATTTTTTACATGACTTTTTCCCCATCTATCTGCTCTTTCTCAGGCTCCTTTACTTCTCTCCTGTCTTCATCATTAATGTTTATATTCTCTAAGATTCTGTTACCTGACATTTTTTTTTCATTTTAAATATTTATCCAAGAAAACAATGCTTTTGTGCCTACCTTACCTAAATCTTTATATGTCATTACAGATTGTGTGTGTGTGTGTGTGTGTGTGTGTGTGTGTGTGTGTGTATACAGGTTGAGTATCCCTCATCTAAAATATTTGAGACCAGAAGTGCCTCATATTTTAGATATTTTTGGTAGGGAAGAGGATTTTGGAATATTTGCATGCCAATAATGAAATTCTTTGGAATGAGACCCAAACATAAACACAAAATTCACTTATGTTTCATATACATCTTAGACACATAGCTTGAAGGTAATTTTATATACCATAGTTTTAGTGTGCCTACATTTTTACTATGACCCGACATAAAATTTCAGGTATGGAATCTTCCATTTGTGGCAGCATGTTGGTACTTAAAAAGTTTCAAATTTGGGTGCATTTTGAATTTCAGATTTTTAAATTAGGGATGCTCAACCTCTGTGTGTATATATGTAAATATTGTATTTAAAAATTTTTTTTCTGCTGATTTCTACCTACATTCAAATTCAGCTTTATGTTTCTGCTTTAGTTTCCCATAAGTATCTTTGCTAATCATGTTAGAACTCTGTTATCTTTTCTGTATCAGTATAAATAAGGTTGCACTCCACTTGTTTCTAAGCCAAAACCCTGGAAGATACAGCAAGATTTTCCTACTTCCTTAACATTCCATCTGAATATCTAGTTTAATAACAGTTATTTTATATTTCCTATCCTGAAGATCTCTGATCCATATCCAGGCATAGGAATTTAATATACAAAACTTTAGGAAATGATATTTTGTGCCAACCAAGTTTTAAATGTTCCTATGTATTCCTTCTAGTAAATGAAGTATAAAATTCTAGGCATTAATGATTTAATTGTATCAAACAAACTCTCAGTGCATTGCAGCAAATATAGAAGAGGTTTTTTTTGATAATTTTGGAGTGGATATCTAAGCAATATCATAAACTCCAAATGTTATAAAGGAAAACTGTGCCACATTTCATTGTGTAAATATTAAAATAGTCTGCCCAGTCATGATAGTAAGGACATCACCCCAATAGTTAAAATTCAAGTGACTGCATGTCAGAAATTATTTGTTACACATTTTTCAATAGAAATAAGCATGCTGAGAAAGATTGAAAAGATACTTGAAAGAAATCCAAACCAATATTTCTATTAGATTAGCAAAACTGAAAATGAAATGTAATTCCATTCACTAAGATCAACCCTATGTTTTTACTTCTAGCAATCTAAACTATAGAAATAATAACACAAACTCACAAAGATGTATTAGTACTAGTATTCACTGAAGCTCTCCTCCCGCTCTTTTTTTTTTTTTTTTTTGAATGCTGGGGATTGAACCCAGTGCTTAACACATGCTAGACAAGGCTATACACTGAAATACACCCCCAGCCCAAAGTTCTCTTTTTACATCAAAGCATTTTGAAAACAATCCAAATATTCAATACCAGAAATGGTTTAATATATTTCAGTATGTTCATACAAATGAAATTCTACCTTTAAAAAGAATAAGGTAGGACCATATGACCTGGGCTTACAATAGTCTGTGTTTTCATTGAGCAAACAAGCTGTTCTATTTATTTGTGTATCATAAAAAGTATGCTATATTTGTACTTTTGTTCATTATTTTACCCAGTGAATACTTACTAAGCACTTACATTTTGCCAGCTCATAGTTTTAGGTGCTTTAGATATAATGGTAAACAAAACAACGTTTTTGTTTTTATTTACATTTTAAATGTTTTTGTTAGTCCATTATAATTATACATGATAGTGGGGATCATTTTGATATCATACAAGCATGGAATTAATTTGCTCCATTTCAGTCTCTAGTACTTTCTCCTTCCCTTTCTTTTCTTGCTCTCCCAGTTCCCCTTCTTATTTACTGGTTATTCTTCTATTTATTTATAGTTTTTTTTTTAATTGGTACTTTATAGATATACAATGAAGGTGGAATTCATTGCGGTGTATATGTTCATAACATAATTTGGTCACTTTCATTCCTGAGTTCTTAACTTTTTCTATATCTTCTCTCTCTCTACCTTCTTTCTTTGTTCCACTTATCTTTTCTGGTTTCATGTGATCACTGCCCACCCCCCATTTTGGTCTAGCTTCTGTATATGAGAGAAAATATTCAACCCTGACTGAGTCTGGCTTATCACTTAACATAGTGTTTTCTATGTCCATCCATTTACCAACAAATTCCATAATTTCATTCTTTTTTATGGCTGGTTAAAACTTCATTGTGTATGTATACCACATTTTCCTCATCCAGTCATCAATTGAAAGACATGTGGGCTGATTTCATAATTTGACACTGTGAATCGTGCTGCATTAAACATTGAGGTGGCTATATTGCTATAGTATGTTGATTTTTAGTTCTTTTCGATAAACACCTTGGAGTAGGATAGTTGAGTCATACAGATGGTTCCATTTCTAGTTTTTTGAGGAATGTCTACACTGCTTTCCAGAGTGGTTGTACTAATCTGCAGTCTCACCAACAATGCATGAGTATAATTTTGTTCCCCATCCCCAGCATCTATTATTATTTGGGTTCTTGGTAATTGCATTCTAACTAGAGTGAGATAAAATCAGTGTAGTTTTGATTTGCATATCCCTGATTGCTACTTATGTTGAACACTTTTTTCATGTATTCATTGTCTTTGTGTTTTTTCTTTTGAGAAACGTCTGTTTAGTTCCTTTTTTCATTTATTATTTGAGCTTTTTTGGTGTTAAGTTTTTTATAGATATATACTTTATACATTCTAGATATTAATCGTTTGTCAGAATAGTAGCTACCAAATATTTTTCTCCCATTCCATAGACTTTTTGTATGTTTTTGTTTTCTTTGCTGTGCAGAAGTTTTTTAATTTGATGTCTGCCGTTTATTAACTCTTGTCATTATTTCCTAAGTTTTAGATGTTCTATTGACAAAGTCATTGCCTGTACCTCTTTGTTGGAATGTTGACCCATGGTTTCTTCCAGGAGTTGCATACTTTCTGATCTAATTCCTATGTGTTTGATCCTCTTGGAATTGACTTTTGCACAGAGTGAAAGATAGGGGTCTAGTTTCATTCTTCTACATATGGATATCCAGTTGTACCAGCACCATTTGTTAAAAGGCTGTTTTCTCTAACATGTAGTTTGGCACCTTTGTCAAGGATCAGATGACTGTATATATGTGGATTTATTTCCATGTCTTTTCTATTCCAGTGGTCTTCTTGTATATTTTGATGTCAGTACAATGCTATTTTTCTTACCATAAGTCAGTAGTACAGTGTGAAATCAGGTATTGTGATTCCTGTCATTGTTTTTCTTGCTCAGTGTTGCATTGGCTATTCTTCCAAATACATTTTAGAACTGTTTTTTCTAATTCTGTGAGAAATGTCATCAGTACTTTGGTAGGGATTACTTTGAATCTGTAACTTTTGGTAATAGTGTCATTTTGACAATATTGCTTGCCTGTCTGAGAATATGTGAGGTCTTTCCATTTTCTAAGGTCTTCTTTAATTTCTTTCTTCAGTGTTATAAGTTTTTATTGTAGAGGTCTTTCACCTCCTTGATTAGATTTCTTCCCAATGTTTTTGTTTTTTTGTTTTTAGTTTTTTGTAAATTATATAATTTTCATAATTTTTGCTCAGCAGACTTATTATTGGAGTAAAGGCAAGCTATTGATTTATGAGTGTTGATGTTTTATCCTGCTGTTGTGCTAAATTTGTTCATAAGCTCCAGCAGTCTTCTGGTAGAGTTTCTATTTGTTTTTTGATCTTCTAAATATAGTATGTTATCAGAAAATATAATTTAAATTATTTTTAGGCTGGTGTAGAATGAGGTGTGTATGTATACATGAAAGAATATTCAGCAAGCTGGAAAAATGATTTCTTAAAAGTAAAGGGACAGGGGGCTAGGATTGTGGCTCAGAGGTAGAGCGCTCGCCTACTGTGCATGAGACACTGGGTTCCATCCTCAGCACTACATAAAGATAAAATAAAGATATTGTGTCCACCTATAACTAAAAACTAAATATTTTTTTTAAAAAGTAAAGGGACAGGGCTGGGGTTGTAGCTCAGCAGTAGAGCACTCTCCTAGCACATGTGAGGCACTGGGTTTGATCCTCAGCACCACATTTAAATAAATAAAATAAAGGTATTGTATCCACCTACAACTAAAAAAAAATTTTTTAAAAAAGTAAAGGGACAGTATTCTTGGGATATATGATCACTTTTATCATATAAATGAAAAATACGTATATATGCACATAAATACAGAGGGTTGAAATGTTCAAAGAAGATTTATAAAAATTAAATATTTTAGCTAATATCAATTTAATAATAATTTCACAGGTATAACTAGTTGTAAAATATAGTTGAAGCATTGAGAAGTATCTCCAAGTCCTTTTTTACTACAGTGGATATGTTCTGGTACAGATTTTATGTATAAGACCTCAAAAAGAAGTATTCAGTACACTTTTTACACAAAAGAGAGTTATTTTGATCATGAAACATTTTCATTTTATACCTAAATACTTAAATAGCTTAGTTAAAATTGTTTAGGAAACCATGCTGCATGAATTCATACATTCTACATTTACCTGCAATGAACTTGTTGGACCATGTCCATCCAGTTAAAAGCATCCCACAGATAAAGAATTTCCTGCAAGTATAAAACATTAGAGGCCAAGTAAATAGCATTAGTACATTTGCCAGAAGGTCTATCATTCACATCTTTTTATAAGGGGATTTATTTAACTAGGACAGCTTTCTTTTCTTTACCCCTCTGTCCCCATAGAGGGAGAAAGTAGAATGTAGTCTTGCTGCTAATTCTTTCTGTATGTATGTACACACATACATACACACACCCATATGCATGTAACATGTATATGTTTAAAGCAATTATATCTTCATAAATGTTTTTGCAAATATAAATGTAGAATATAATTTTATATATGGTTTATAAATATGATAAATGGTATAAAATGGGATATTTTATGTATCATTTAATTATATAAATATATAATTAATCTTAAGATATAATGTTATGGACATATAATTTATAATTAAGTAATATATTAATTCATACCTGACATTATCATCTCCATAATCATTTTCCATTTATGTTTCCTTATAATCATTTGCTAAATAATTGTTTATTATCTTAAGAATATTTTCAAATTCCTTAGCTGGATAGTAAAGATTATTCAATCCTGGTCTTTCTTTCTGATTTTAACTGCTATATATCTGTTGGAAAGTAGACAGATACATGTCGACTACTGTGTTTATGATTCTCATATTTCCAATATATTAGTGCAGTGCTCATGAGTGTTTAATAGAAGCAAAGTTCCTGTTTTTTGTTTGTTGTGATTACCATATGTGCCCCGTAGATGGCAGTGTTTTACATCATTCTATATTTGTTACTAATGTAGACCTGTGACAGGAAGCTGTTCCAGTGAAGTTTCTGTCCATGATCTGAAATTACGTGCTAGAAAGGAGACTAAATACCCAACACACTTGAAATGATGGGGAGAAATTCAGAAAAGATAGAAATACAAGAACTCTTAAATATGTTGTATTCAACAACATTGATCTGGTATTAGTTGTCTCAGTTACTTTGATTTCACTGAGTAGGGAGACTGCCCAAATTTAGATTTTTTGTGTGAGGGGAAACATGAAAGTTTAGTGCCTCATTTTTGTGTTAAATGATAAAAATAAATCTTTAAAGCACTATTTTTTTTTTATCATTTTGAACAATAGATTCTTTTTAGGGAAATATCTGTGGCATAAAAAGCTTTGGGATTTGGTTTAGGACATAAAATTGCAAATTTTTCTTATTTCAAGTAAAGTATTTCTCAAAGGACTTCATTATGTTAAAATTATGAGTTATACTTTTAGATTAAAAACATGGTTGTTCTATAATGGATTTTTAGCAGAAAAATGTCTCTGGTAATTGCTAGGGGACCAGGTATTTAACATCAAATGAGCTTAAAATTTTGTTCAGTAAATTTTGTATTTTAAATAATAATTTTAAAAAGAAATATAACTTCTATTTCTTTCCAGATTACTATGGACACTATATATAACTATAGAGTAATTAAAATCATTCTAATTACTTTGTATGATGAAGTATTATAACAGGTGTGATAATATAATATTCCATCATTTGGAGTTCTTTGCTTTTGGTTCAGTTTGGTTTGGGTTTTTGCTGATATCTGTATGATTTCTTTAGTGAAAACAAATTGATGGTAATGTGTTCTATATGTGTGAATATTTTGATTTCCACCCAATTCTGTCAGTTTTTGATTCTTCCTATTTATACTTCTATATATATTCTCTACATGTGTCTTATTCAGTTTTGCATCATTAAGTGGTACTCCAATGTTGATGGAGGAGTAATTCTGGGAGTATTACTGTTATTCATACCGGGCTAATTTGCTTATTGAGTCTAATAAATTAGATTCAGCTAATTTGTCAACAACTTCCTCAAAAAAACGGCTGTGAAATTGATAGCACCATCCTGGGATCATAATGGTGTGTTTTAATTACCAAATGAATGGAAACTTTATGGGTTTTGGTTTTGATTTTTGTGTTTGGTACCAGGGATTAAATCCAAAGGCACTTTACCACTGAGCCACATCCCCAGCCCTTTTTAATTTTTTTTTTTTTTTTTAAATTTTGAGACAGGGTTTCCCTAAGTTGCTTAGGGCCTTACTGAGTTGCTGAGGCTGATTTTTGAACTTGGAGTACTCATGCCTGAGCCTCCCAAGCCTCTGGGATTATAGGTGTGTGCCACTGTGGTGCTGATTGGAAGTTTTGACCATCCATTAATATTATCTTTGTGGGTATATTACATTATTATCAGAGAATTTACCCTATATGTTTTTTAGTTTGAGGAAGTTAATGAGTTTTTGTTGACCTAATAATATGTTCCATTGTTATAAATTTTTATTGCTATTTAATATAAATTCCTATGCATATTTTTAATAGTAGGGAGTTCTATTATGTATCTGATGGATCAAGTTGTGAATTGTGAGCTTTAGAGTTTTGCATGGTAAGACCCTCAGTTGATATCTGAACTGATTTCCTTCTACAATTTTTAGAAGGTCCTATTAATAGTTCACATAATACTGATTTTAGTTAAATTAATGTAAACAACCCATACTTATTTAAAGTAACTTCCAATTAACATAACCCATGTAGGTTGAATCCACACAGAGTATGATAAGAATACTTGGACTGTCTGCAACCTTACCCAACTACCTTGATGTTGCTACATTTTTACATGTTAATCCCTACATTGGACTTTTCTACTTTGATGGCCGTTTTCGTCCAGTACCTCTTGGACAGACGTTTTTGGGGATTAAAAGTGCAAATAAGGTAAAATACTCCTTTTAATAATTATATTTTTCTAAAAAGTATTTATGTTGACTTACTGTTGACTACTTGTCTGGAAATTAAGACTGCAAAAGACTATTTTAGTAGCATTCCTAATGTGCTATCTAAGACAAAATCAAATATACGTCCTCAATGACTGGTAGTTGAATACATCTTACAGAAAGGTGCTTGTAGTAGTTTGTATTGCTATTTTCAATGTATATTTTGTGTTCTTAGTAAAATTTCAGAAAGTTCCTTTGACTGAAACCCGTTGTAAAATAATAAGAGCTCTACTAAACCAGTAATAAATATTTTAATATAATGTTAACAAAATAATAAGATAAATTATATAATTGAAAAATAATTTTGTGGTAGCAACCATAAGGGGAGATATTCTGTTTAATTTAAAATGTTTTATATTTATCATATATATATATATATATATATAGTGTCATTTCTAAAATTCTATATAGTGCTTCAAAACTTTGCTTATCTAATACCTTAAGTAGTACTATTTAAGTAGTACTATTTGCATTATTAGAGTTCTTATTACAGACTAATTTGATAATATGAAGGAAAACTTTGTTTTACATTTTATACAAAACTGTGTTTAACATTTATTTTTTATTATTCTCTTCAACAACCCATATTTTTCTTTAGAAGAAATAACTGTATGATAAAACTTACAGCCTTTTGACCTCCTTAGTAAAGAGAACAAGATGCAATCATATGCTATCATGTCAAACTTGTTCTTTATTGTGTTAATTTACTTCTTTCTAAAAATATATTTTATTTGTAAAATAGAGCCTTATACTATTGTAAGTTAAATATTCGCTAATAGATTTTAGAAATGACTGTTACAATAGATATGTACACTAATTGCATTGCATAAATGTCAGAGATCTTTCAAATTTTAGAGATCTTTTTCAGATTTATTCATAATAAATATCACGATATGGTAATATTATATGAATATTTCAATATTTGTTGATTGTTTTAAGTGCTGTCTAGTATTACTTGATGCTTGTTTTTTCAGTCATGTTTAATATATATTTGATTATTTAGTTCATTTTAATGTATCAGAGTGATAAATGTAGAACTGCTTCTTTATGGCTTTAGATTATATTTTGCTTTATAATTTAAATGTTAGCAGATGGTTATCATAGAGATATTAGGAAAAGAAAATTGTTACAGATTTCTGTCATTCATCTTAAAACTTATTTTCTTTCAACTGCATCATACAAATGGATAAATCCTTTAAAACTAATTAAAATTTTTATCACAATATGTTAGCATCATACTCATGAAAGGAATGGTGTCAGAAGATGAGCTATCAATTACTTTGAAGATTTAGAAATTTAGAAATTTTTAAAACGTATATATTTAAATAGTGTAAATAGTTAATTATGCTTTTTTAAATAAATGTAGACTTTTTCTTATTAAATTTATTAGTATTATACTAACTTGAAATATGCAATGGGTAACCATTAAGTCTTCCCCCAAGGTGCTGTCAATATGTTTTATAACCAGTTGTTATTTTGTCATTTATTATAAGAAGACATCCTTGTAGACTTCTCAATTTCATTCCAAAATTCATAATATGATCCCGTTGTTATAAAAGAATATGACAAAGTGCTATAAGTAATGTTCATAATTTCGACTAATGGCTTTGTACAGAATTCAACCCAAAGTGTACTGAAATAGTTATTGGGATTTATTTGGTGATAATAGGGTTGTTTTTTTAAGTCATTGGTGGAAATAAATTATCCTATGATCACCTTAACCTATTTAGCCACTATCAGTTAAAATAGTTCTAGATTTTAAAAATGTTTATTTTACTGAAATAAAAAATCCAAATTATATTCATTTCACACATACATGACCCTTTTCCTCACCTTCTTACCTTTCTAGTTAGACACTTCCTCATCATTAATAGGGGAAAGGAAACCCTTTTTTAAATTCAGTTTGTATATTAGGTTTGTAATTAATCTGAAAACTTTCTGTGGAAAAAATAGTTCTCCTGTCCATACACATTACCGAAATTATCTGTTTCCTAGGATCCATCTCAATATGCCATTTGCCATACCACCTGAAGTGTTCTCACAGCTTTGAGAATTAAAAAGGAAAAATGTATATATAGATTATGGAATGAAATAAAAGAAAAGCAGCCTTTTCTAGGGAAAGTAGAGAGAACTTTTAAAGTTATTCTAAAATACCTATAACTAGTATGTTATTCTTAAAGATAGTGTCTTTTAAAAACTTGGCATTCTTATCTATGAGTAAGAGGAAGGGGCATTCTGAATCTTTGAAGTATTTCATCAGTAGTTTTAATTGCATTGTATTTGTTTCTTATGGGAAGTTTTATGTATTTGTTGCTTTTGTGTATACTAGTCTAAGAGGTAAAATAAAAAGGATGCATTATAATTGACAAAGTTTTATTTCTAGGTAGAAAGTTTATAACATTTCATTTGATATTTTTTATGTTTTATAAACTTTAAGATGCAGCAGTTGAGTAACATGGATGAAGTATGCTATGAAAGTGTTTTAAAGCAAGTAAAAGCTGGACACCAGGTACACTTAATTTATTTTATAATTTTTTAAAGACTACTTGTTGATAAAAATTTATAATTTTTAGATTATTCATGAAAAACTTTTCTTTGAATTATGGGACAGTGACTCAAAGGTTTTATTTCTTAAAAATTGCTGTACTCAATAAGTAATCATATCCCACAAAAATAATCATAGATAATATTGACATCCGACTATTAATAGGTCATGCATTTTGTTTGACATTTTTAATACAAAAATTAAAGTTTAGAAAAGCACCAATCTGTATTAGCTCAAATTTTTAATCCATATCTTCTTACATAATACAGAAATTTTTAGTGTTATATTATTATTACTATTTTCATGAATTTGTTTTAATTGAAACACACACACACACTTATATAAAATAACATTTTGTATTGTTTTATGGTGTTCATGAATTAAGCAGTTTGGGGATAGGTGTGTAACTCAGTGATAGAGTGCTTGCTTACTTAGTATGCACAAAGCCCCTATTTAGATCTCCACCACTGCAAAGTAAAAGAAAAGAGAATAGCAATTTTATTTTAAAACTCTTTTTTATCCCAAATTTTTCAATTAAGATTGTCAGTTAAAAGAAGAATGATAATAATTGCTTATATAAAAATTAATCATTGTTCAATTGTTTATGTTTCTTTGGGTAGATTTGTTAAAGGATTTATTTATTTATATCTACAGTGTTAACCTTCAAGACATATGATATGTTTTTCTGGCCTTTTGGTTTTTAAATTCCTTTTAAGTGCAGGAGAGCCTTTTGTCCCCCAGATTAAATCTTATTTGTAGCACCAATATATATAACATTGTGACTTCACAACATGGGACACCACCCAGTAAAACACCCTGGAAACATTTTGCCTATTTTTCGTAAGCAGTTTTAAAATTTGTTTTTCTAAATAATCTTAACAAAATGTGCTTAATTTTAAGAATAACTTTTTTATTATTTGTTTTATCTTTATTTTTGGTCCTCTTATATTTATTTCAAACTGTTTTAAAACTTAATTCTATTTATTAATGTTATTTTTAATTGAAAAATAAACCCTGATTATTCTAAATTAATATTAAACTAATTCAAAATTATTAATAATAATAGTAGTGTTTGATCTTTCCTAAGTCTTATTTTTTCCCTAGCTCTTAATAAATGCCTGAAACTGATAAAATTATCATAATTCATTATCTCAGTGAATCTTTCAGCAGCCTCTGAGGCTGGAACTATTATTCTTCCGCGACAGATGAAGAAAACGAGGTTCTCTGTAAAATAAAGCATGTTCTTGTCCTCTGATTTTGTTCTTCTTTTTCACTATTATGTTGGCTATTCTGGGTCTCTCTTTTATTTTGAACTGTGAGTTAATATTTTACATCAAATTTTTAAATTGTGATGATATTTCTTCCATCACAAGAAAATTTTTTAAATCTATGATAGATTCCACTATTTGTGTGTTTTACTAAATATTTTTTTCTTTTTAAATAATGAAAATTAATATATAAATACTTTACTATGTAATGTGGAATGGATGTTTTATCTTTTAACTCTAGCCAGGAAAACACCTGTCACTCTTTGCAGTATCTTTTGTAATTGAAGAAACTTGCAAATATTAGGAAAAAATCATAAGAAGCTACTATAGGAATGTTGTTGTATTGCCCCTCTAATTAAGGATATTAATCAGTTTTTTTTCCTCTCTTTAATTAGCACTTACCAGAAATGTAGATCTCCCAAAAGATACCAAAATCATTGATTTTCAAGTCTCTTTTATAAAACGCAGAGCATTTGTGTTTAACCTATGTATAGATATCTATACCTATGTATAGATATCATCCTGTATATTTTAAATAATTTCTACATTATTTGTACCACATAATTCAATGTAAGTAGTATGTAAATAGTTACAGGGTATTATTTAGGGAATAATGAAAAGGAAATGTTTATATGTGTTCAGTACAGATGTGATTTTTAAAAAATATTTTCTGTCAGTTCTTGGTCGAATCATGAGGTTGAAAGCATGGATAAGGTACCCACGCACAGATCCTTATAAAGTAAGAGGGCTGATTGTACTTGTTACATTATTATAGATCATAAGCTTGCTTTTCATTGGAATAAATTGTATTTGGGGAGTAAAAAGAAGTTTTGGCCAACTGTTTTTAGTAAGAATAGCAAACTCATGTATCCATGTGAAAACATATGTAAAATATACACTGTTGTAAATTCTAAGTAATGTAAGAAAGTAGCTTAATAATACCTTTAACTGACAGTAGCATATCTACTTTTAAAGTCTTTGAATCTGTTTTCCTTTTTTTTTAAGGACTATAGCCTTTATCATGCTGTTTATAATTGTTCTTTTTTACTTCTTTTTTTTTTTTTTTTTTTTTTTTTTGTACCAAGGATTGACCTAGGGCCACATTTAACCACTGAGCCAAATCTCTAGTCCTTTTTGTTTTTTATTTTGACATGGGGTCTTGCTAAGCTGCTCAGGGCCTCACTAAGTTACTGAGGCTGGCCTTGAACTTGTATTTCTCCTGCCTTAGCCTCCCAAGCCACTGGGATTACAGGCATGCATCACTGTGCTCTGCTTAGAATTGTTATTTAAATAAATTTATTATACTACTACAGAATTTTAAATATGAATTTATAATTAAAAATATGTCTTTGGTAAATAAAATGCAGCTTTATCCCTAAATGTTGCAAAAGGAAGTAGTTCCAATTGAAGAAAATTTTAAATAAATGTGTAATTTAAGGGATCTGAGGAAAACTGTCTCTTCTTTCTTTTCTGGCATAGTTCCATCCCTATAATAGGGACTATAATGTCTCCTTAGAAATCTTGATGTATAAAACAGAGATGCTGAACAGAGATATTTGGTCAGTAGAGATGTGGTCTTCCCGCCAACTTTTCCCAATTTTAGTGTAGATTCATTCATTGCTTTGTTTTTTAGAATGAAAGCTGACTAAGGGCGGGCTCTTATAGTAAGTTTGATTTATTGTCATAAATCTGGTGCCTCGTTACAAAGGACAGACATCAATGGGATATACAAAGGAAATCTTCAGTGACTAGGGACTGGTTTCCTAGAACATGAGGAGCCTATCAATTGAATGTGGCTGAGGCAGAAGTTGGCAATAAGAATTACCTCTCCAAGTTCTGTCATGTCATGACATCCATGAGTGCCAATTCTTTAAGAAGTGTCAACACTAAGCATTCTTCTCTTGTACTCACATCTGGCTAAAACTGCACTGTGGGTAATTGTATAATGTTTAATTATTGTTTGAGAGCCTGTGGACAGACTTTGATATCTTAGATTGTATCAGATCTGTGCTGTTCCAAACAAGAATTAGAGCAGATAACTATGACCCTTCTGTAGGCTGTATACACTAAGGAATGAGGTTTAGGCTGTAGTTTCAATTCCTGTTCTTGAATGATTTTCGATGATGTTTGTTTTCCATAGTAAGAGGATTTACTTAAGCTTTGTACATATCTCCTCATTATTTTAATTATAAAAATAAAATGACATTTTAAAAATAGTTTCTGTTATTTTATCATTATTAATGTAATTTTATACATTTCTCTCATCTTTTATCCATTCACATATGCAGCTTTTCATTTTGCTGATCCAAGCACTTTTATTATTATTTATAATCCATTGTAAATTAGAATTATACTGAGTATACAGTTTTATATTCACTCTTTTTCTTAATGACTAATAAACATAATGTACCTTACATGCTCTTCACTATTTTATTATCTACAAATAAGTAAAAGAATCTTTTTTTCAGGTTCCAATTTGCAGATACTATATAAGTCTGTTTGGACTTTTAATTTTCCCAGTCCTCTGATGTATACATGATTATTTCCTTTTTTTTTTTTAAAGTGATGAATATATAACATGTTAGGCAGCTTCTCAAGGTCATACATCTAGTTAAGGCTGGCATCAGGATTTCAGTACAGGTCCTTTGTTAATCAAACTTTACGTTGCTCCTTTGCCATTTAGCTGACATTGGCTGTTCCTTTATTATTAGTTATTCCCCCATTATTGAGTACTTTAAATGATTGCAATTATCTATTGTTAATGACAGTGCTGCTGTAATGATTATCTTTCTACCCACTATTATTTTTTCTGTGTAAAAACTTATTTATGCTGCCCAAAGTGGCAAACACTTGTAATCTCAGCTACTCAGGAGGCTGAGATAAGAGGATCATAAGTTCTAGTCCATCCTGGGCAACTTTGTAAGATCCCATCTCAAAATTAAAAATAAATGGGGTCAGGGATGTGGCTTAGAGGTAGAGCACTCCTAGGTGCAACCTCCAGTACTTCAAAGAAAAAAAAAATGAATTTACATATGACAAGTTCCCAAAGGGCTTTATGACTCAAATGCTACCTTTTTATGATTTGCCACATTATTCTAGAAATGTACTTCAAATGAATTACAACATTTCCTTGTCACCACAGACCTACATTAGATTATATAAATGTCTGCTATATTTCTTAGGAGCAATCTTATAAATGTAGTGTGATGTAAAGTTCTGTCCTAATATGCTTTTGCCATTTTGAATTTATTTTTTTCAATCCTAAGGCATTTTCAGTCAGAGTAGTGTCATACTAGTGAGTTCTGTTTTTATCAATTATTATTTCTAAATCACAATTATAATAACCCAGAAATGCATACTTTTTTTTTTTTTGTATTCTGTTTTGGGTATGCGCTTATTTGCAATTAGAAAAACCTGTTCTTCCCCACATTTTTGTTACATACTGTGACCCTATGATATTTTAGCCCCTGTTCTAGTTTTATTAAAATTTGATTTCAATATGATTAGTATGAAAGATATTGAATAAAGAAAGAACTTAACAAATTTAACCCTTGGGCATGCGAAAAAGTAATAGTTTCAGGAAAAAATAATCACTGTTAATTCTACTACCCCGAGATAGCTTCTGTAGGTATATGTCCTTCCATTTCTTAAATGTACTTTTCCCCTTTAATTCCCTGTTCTTTTTTCCCCTTGTGTTCCTATAGCTTCTCTAAGCTATTGTATTTTTCTGGTTCAAAACTATGAGCAATCCATGCATAGAAACAATATTATTAAAATGTAAATATATGCTTTGCCTAAAGATATTATATTTCAAAATTGTAATCCATGTGTTCTATGCAGTGTTGTCCTTTTAGATTTTGTATTCCAGGAGGATGGTTGCTACTAAGAAAGATTGGTTATGAGGGGACACTTTTGGTTTGGCTGCTAGTATGGTATCATGTACATGAACTCTACAGTAAATACGATTCGATTGGTATGAATTCCTTGTCATTTAAGACTTAACATACTTAGTGAAATAAGGGGCATGGGAAATTTGAAATACATATGGACTATATCCCACTACTTGAAACTTGCCTCTAGTGTTGATAGTACTACAAAGTCTAGGCCAGTGCCTTCAGATTGTAAATATTAATCTGATAAGCCAGTTGTCTTTATCATTAATGGAATCATCACAAGTCAACAGTCCTTTTACAAGTAGAAGGGAGATCAATGGAGTATAGGAAGGGGATTGAGGAGTGAAGAGGAACAGGAAGGGAGGAACTGCTAGATGAAATTGATTAAATTATGCTATGTACATTTATGGATATACCACAGCAAATTCTATCTTTACGTGTATCTGTAAAGTACTGATTTACAAAATGATAAATAAATAGAAGGAAGACTGGTCGAACAGAGGTAGGAGAATGGGGAAAGGAGGTGGCAAGGGAAAGAGAAAACATTGGGGACTGAAATGGAGCAAATTATATTCCATGCATGGATGATTATGTCAAAATGAGGCCCACTATTATTTATATCTATAATGCACTAATAAAATTTTTTTAAAAATTAATTTAAAAAAGGTCTATGGAAGACTCTTTATTTTGTTTTCTAAGAGCTTAAGTATGGCAGACACTCTGCATAATAATCAGCTATAACTCCCTTGTCATCTGTGGGGTCCAATACCAAAACTTGATAAATAAAATCTATAAAATTCTTTTTTTAAAAAAAATATTTTTTAGTTGTCAATGGGCCTTTATTTTATTCATTTATATGCAGTGCTGAGAATCAAACCCAGTAGTCTTTATCATTAATGTGCCTCACACTTGCCAGGCAAGTGCTCTACCACTGAGCCACTACTCCAGCCCTAAAATCCCCACCCCCTTTTTTAAAAAGTTTTTTTACAATATAATTCAAAAACAAAGCTCTATCATTTTCACTTCTTCAAACTTCCTGTATTATATGAATAGTTCTAGAAGGTTGCTCACAACTTAAATTTTCACTGTGTCAGTCTTTTCAAAAGAATTGCTCTATTTAAGTCTTCTGTTTGCAAGCTAATCTGTTGAGTACTATTTGTCCAATAAAATTATTTATTTTGATAAGTGGCAGCTTCTGCTGAATGCCTTTGTAATATATCTAGTACTGAAATTATGGTGTAGATATTTGTTATGCATGACTCTACACATTTTGATTTTGAAGTTGGGGTAGATAACTGTTTCAGCAAGGTTGGCAATCCTTGATAATTAGTCATTGATATTGAATTCACATAGGGGTTTGTTTTCAGAGACTTGGAAACCCTCAGAGGATTATTTTACCTTAAAAAATCTTGAAGAGACATCTTAACTAAGCTGTAGTATTATATCCTATGCTTTTGTTATCAGATCAGCAAAGAACTTCCAGTACAGTGGAATTTCTGAACTGTGTGTTTTTCCACTCATAACTGAGGATCAAGATGATCTTATCCCAGTCACTTGCTATCTTTGTGTAGGGTTCCAAATAATAATTCTAAGTAAATGAATTTCTATTCATCCACCTGTCAGTAAACAAAAAATACATAGTCAACAACCTTTTCTTCATGTCTAAAAAACAGCCAAATTCACTCTTCCATTATTCTGCCAAATGTTGCTGAGTAAACTCTATATGTGCTTCATTATAAGAGACTTCCTTTTTAAAATTTTGTTGTACATGTAAATACAGCAAATTATTGGTAACATGCGTATGCATTAATAGAAGAAAACAAAGTCAGAGATTTGCTTCTGGAATTGAATTATAGTTATTACATATTACCCATTTTTATTAAGCCACCACATATTTGATATGTTGCTTTTCTTTGTTATTAAAAGAAAATTCACTTATTTCTTATGGGGTTATGTGCTTAAACTTCAGCTGGATCATATTGCCATTTAAATATATCTTAATAGTTAGTATATAGTAGTAAGAAATATGTATGGCAGTCCAGTCTACACCAAGAAAACCAGTTGTTTTTCCCTAGTACCACATCGTGCCACTGTAATTCCCCCAATTAAAAAAAAAAAAATTCCTTTAGTAAATCCTTCTGGCTTTATCTGTTTTTGTTTCTTACCTTCATATTTGGATATTTCCCTGGTTTTTTTTTTCCCAAAGTACTTTGATTTTATCAGAGCAGTTACTTTTCAGAACAGTATTGGAAAAATTGAAATATGTATCCATTAAAAAAAAGAAAAACCATGATTTTCAGGCAACTAATCAGCTTTTATGCTAAAAATTAACAGTTACTTAAATATACACATAAATTTATTTTGTTTCTCCCAATTTGAGTTAAATTAGAACAGAGAAATTTCATGTTCAAAAGTCATACTCTGATCATACTATTCAACAGATTTCAGTATACCAGTCATCTAAACTTGTGTGCTCATGTACTTAATAGATTTTATGTGCAGCTTTGCCTTAAAAGTATTAAAAACAGTAGGAGGCAGTTGTGTTCCACTCAGGCATGTGTGATGACAGATGGAGAAAATCTTTTCATGTTGATTTTTCAACAGTTCTACTCTGCAAGACTTCAAGCTCTTCTTGGCTATTGGGAAATTAAAAGTTGGCGATTCAGCCTTTAATTTTGATCCATCTGCTCAAACTAATGAGACGTCTCATTTATAAGCTTCTCTTAGTGTTACCAAATGCAAGTACAGTTTTATCATTCCTGTTAATAATTCCCCTCCTCCTGTGTAACTTGCAGAATGGGAAAATAATTGATGCTTTAACTCCATTGAGATTTTTCTTATTATCCAATCTTTGTTACAAATATAGGAAAAGAAATTAGGAACGTCCTCAGATTATAACATCTTAGAAAGTTAACTTGTTCTTTTTTTCACATTGTCAAAAGAGTTAAAACCTTTATTTAGTATATTCTTACTCAAAAATCTAACCTCCAATTTGAAAAATAAAAGACCATGTGTTATTTTAGAGGAAAAAATATCTTTGACCTTGGATTAATGCTAAAGAGCAACCTTTTTTTTTAATTTAGATGTGTATATTTTGTAATCTTTCTCTAATGTTTGTAAGTTATTAGTGGATGTTTCTGTTTTTAATAAGAAACCATCTTTAAAAATTGACTAATATTATTAGATTAATTTAATATACTACTATGGAAGGGAATTGTTTTGTTAGCATTGTTTTTTGGGTTATATGAAAGTAATAATTTATATACAATCAAAGCAATTTCTGCCATGCTAACTTTAATGAAAATTTCTATTGGCCTATTTGCTTTTAGATAGTTTTTAATCCTTCAGATATCAGCATCTCTTATTCTTGGTAACAGTTTTTCTATCATATCAAATTTGTCTAACATGACTTTTCATTGGGAATTATTTGGTTGTTTTTCTTTGTTCCCCCAATTCCATGAGGCTTAAATACAAAGGAATATAAAATCAAGATTCTTAAGGAGGCATTTTAATTATAAGCATCAGAGGTAAAGATATTTCTCTTTCATCTTTACCACCAGGAATGGTATAAGTAAAGTAATATTTTTGGTGTTTTTAACTACAAGAAAATTTAAAGGAAGCATTCCCTAAGTCTGTGCTTTTGAATCCCCCTACCCACCCCACTGAAAAGCTCTGCTAAATCTTATATCAAATTGAAATTGCTTTAATCTTATATCAAATTGAAGTTGCTTTGTCTGCTAATATTTCACAAGTAAAATAATTTTGGGTACTGTTGAGTTCTCTCTTTTACATTTTAGTTAGTGTTACAAGTATCTACCTAGAATTTTTGATATAAGAATTTCATCAGTATATCTATATACAGTGAATATAGTAAAAACATTAATACTTTCTTTTACGTATGTCTCTTTCATGAACTGTAGTATTCCTTTTTGAGGATGAGGAGGATAAGGTATTGAAGCTATTCATTTATACATTCATTCATTTCTCAATTAATTTAACAGCCATTTATTATCCACATTCCATGGTGGAGGTGCTTGAAAAAGAATTGCAAGTTCATTAACTTCCCATTTGAGTCAAATGTCAGATGGACGATAGTTGATATAAAAATTTGTTAAAATAAAGGCCAAAAGAATATCTTATCATAGAGGGAATTTGTGGGAAAAATATAATGAAAATTTATCAATAATAATTTAATTATGATTATAAATTTAGTATTTAGATTTTAAAAATTGAATATTATACTTCAAGAGCAATTTCTTAGCACTATAAGCATTGATGTACTATGTATTTGGAATACTAATAGATGCTTATTTTTTAGCTGAGATGAATGGAAGAACAAGACCTATTTTACTCATTCTCTTTTTATAGAGTACTATGTTCTCACCAACTATTAAGTTTTCCTTTCTCACTGGTAGTAAGTTAATTAGATAAATATGTGTTCATTAACTAGAATATTTTGTCATTGGTAAATGATAACACTTCTTTCAAGGAAGTCCCCAAATGTAAGGGGGTTTTTCCCATATTTTTATTGGTACATTATAATTGAACATAATGATAGGGTTCATTGTTTCATTTTAGAACATGCACACAATATAACTATATAATTTGACCATATCATTTCTCATTATTTCCCCTTTCCCTCCCCTCCTCCAATGTGAGCTTTTTTCAGTATTTAAAAAGAGCTCTTTCTGAATACTTTCAGAAAATGACTGATGATTAGTGTCATATTTTTTTTAGTTTTTATGTCTTTGCATTTACTTTTCATTCCACAAAATTACTCTTAAACATTTATCTAAAACTAACAATGGAGAAAGAAATTGATTGTTGAGGTGACAAAAGTCACCTGTGTTGTAGAAAAAAATTCAGTTTGTGTGTCTCATTTATATTTCTTCTGCTACTAGACTGATCAGAAAGTATGGTTATAAATATTATCACATGGTCATTGGTCATCTCTGATTCAGGAACATGAAAACTATGTTAATTTAGACAGTCCATTGTTTTTTTCTGCTTTTCAAGGACCAAAGGTAAAGTTGATTTGCAGATTTTAACCATCAATCCTATATCATTAATAAAATGATTATTTTTAGAGGCAAAAGTTTCTGATACAAGAACTTATATTTTTAAAGCAAAATATACAAAAGATTATAGAAGCTGTAGAATTGAAAATAGGTACAAAAATCTGATTTCACTTTTTTTTTTTGAGAGAGAGAGAATTTTTTAATATTTATTTTTTAGTTTTTGTTGGACACAACATCTTTATTTTTATGTGGTGCTGAGGATCAAACCCAGCACCCTACGCATGCCAGGTGAGCGTGTTACCGCTCGAGCCACATCCCCAGCTCTCACTTTTTTCTTTAATTTTTTAATATTTATGTTTTTAATGAGACAAGGTCATACTTTGTTGCCCCAGCCAGTCTGAACCTCCTGGGTTTGATAGATTTTATACCTCAGTTTCATGAGTAGCTTGGACTGTAGGAATGTGCCAGTGTGCCCAGCTGTTGTCACTTTTTACCTTATTTTTCTGGCCTTTATGATACAAAACTCTTCTTGATTTACCACCATTCTTTAATCAATTTGACTATTCCTTTTTTTGGGCAGGGGGGTACTGAGTATTGAACCCAGAGGCACTTTACCACTGAGCTACATCCCCAGTCCCTCTTTTTTTTTTTAAATTTAAAGACAGAGTCTCACTAAATTGCTTAGGGATTACAGGTGTGTGCCACTACGCCTAGCTGGCCATTCTTTTTTTGTGTGTCTCCTTGGTAAATTTTTTCTTCTTTATCTGGCTTGGCCTTAGACCTTTTTAAAATTTGCACTCTTTCTCATGATTTCATCCTATTTCAGTTATGATCTTTGTAGAAATAACTTATGTGTATATTACCAAACCAAAGCTCTTTTCTGAAATCTAGACCCATATGATACTGTGTGGCCTAAGTACCTTATATGCCATATTTGTGAACCAAGCTTATAATCCTTCACCAAACCAGTGGTATTCCATTATTCCTTGGTTTAGTAAATGGTGCAACTATAGATTTAGTTCTGTCAACCAGAAAGCTAAAAGTCATCCTTGTCAACTCTGTCTCCCTCAGTCTCAATTGTATTTCCTCACTAAGGCCTATCCATTTTACCTCCTCAGTATTTCTCAAATATGCCTGTTTCTCTCCATCTCCTCCTTTCATACTCCATTACCACCATCACCCAATCCAGGCAACATCAGGTCTTCCTGGACTACCTAGCTACTTCCCAACAACTCAGGCTACGTCCATTCTGGCCCTCTTCTACCTTCTTTATATGTTAGAATGATTCTTTCAAAATGTAATTCTGGTTTGCTATTAGAATGCTTCGAAGTCCTTTATACAGGCCCAGAGGTTCCCATGTTGTTTGACCATTATTACTTCCCTCCTACACTCTTTCACTCCCACCTTTCACCCCCAAAGCCTTCTTTCCTCCCTCATCATAGTAAAGTCCTTTCACTATTATCTGGGCTTTTCTATATTTGTTCCCTCTGCCTCACACACATCAGTATTCTGTTTACTTAATTATCTTCTATTAAATCCTTGAGATCTCATTTCTTTTTAAACTTTCCTCTTTCACCTCACTAGCATGCACTGCAAAAACACTGTGTATGTCTTCTTCATACAGTGAGCTATATAGTTTTACACTTTTTCTACCTGTTATGGCGTAAAGTCATTATAGGATCATAAGTCCCAATGGGAAAGGTTGCTATCTCTGGGTTTAAATCACCACTAAAATTCTCACAGCCTTACCAGTACCTGGCTCACAGTCAGTGTTTATGTAGTGGTTGATGAATAAGTGAATGGGAGAGTAGGTAGTGTTATTATGTCTAAACTTATTCTTAGAGTATTAGAGGTCAGAACATTTTCAAAAAAAAAAAAAAGAAGAAGAAGATAATCATGAGTATTGAGGCTGAGGGAAGAACAACTGAAGATTTGGAATAACACTAAAGGTGACTTTTATTACCTTATTAATGCATTTGATTTTTCCCCTGTAGGCTATAAAGAACAATGAAAGAATGCATGTATTCCTCTTGAAGATATTTCATTATGTAAATTTATTCTTATTATTTCCTCCAGTTATAGTTCGTCCTGTTAGAAGTATTAAATTATTTTATTTCTCCTAATTTAAAGATATCTGACAAAGCTATTTTTTTATGTTACAGACTTATCAGTTGTGCCACAAGTTATTTTAAGTTAATATCTTATTTCTTTCTTTTATTCTCATTAAGCCCTAGAAGGAATAACTTTGAACCCTTTTAAAAATTCATATTTTTAAGAGCAGAGAAAATTTTCATTTTTTTGAAATATAGCTCATAAGAGTACTCATACTCTTAAAATTTTATATATAACAGTTTATTAACCTTTTAATATTCTCCTTTCTTTCAAAGGGGAATATTAGTATTATTTTTTCTTTGATGGCTATTGACATAAATTTTTCCCTAAGTGTTTGATGTTTACAAGTTACTGAACTAATATATTTTTGTAACAAGTAAGACAGTGTAAAGAAGTGAAAAGGCTAATGAATTACCTTGCCCCCACACTGCCTCACCTCCAGTGCTCCTACCCTTAAAGTATATTCAGTTTTCTTCTGAAAATACTGACACGTACAGGTAGATACACATATTTAAGCATTTGAGCATTTTACATGGCTTTTAAACCATTAACTAGTCATTTCTGAAATTACAGCACAGAGTACTGTGGAACAGTTTTTCGCAAAATGATTTTAGAAATTTTGAAGATATAAATTCAGCTTATTTCTCATACATCCCACAGATCAATTTTTGCTTTTTTGTTAAGGAAATTTTTATAAAATCTCCTAGGACAAACCTAAGTTTTTTTTTTTTCATTTTTTTTTTTTTTAGTTTTAGGTGGACACAATATCTTTATTTTATTTTTATGTGGGTGCTGAGAATCGAACCTAGTGCTTCCTGCATATTAGGCAAGTGCGCTACCACTTGAGCCACATTCCCAGTCCCCAAACCTAAGTTTTCATGGGGAAAAAAAAAAAAAATCCTTCTCTTATCAGCCTTTCTGATGTTGGGAAATAATAATTCTTTTTACTCTTTGTTCACTTCAGTTCCAGTTGTCACAATGATGGGAATTGCACATGGGTATGTAAGTGTGCTATAACAGTTCTCTTTTCCTTTTTATTGTCCCATTTTAAGTTTTAAATCAAAAGGAAAAGAATGTTATGCATAATCTTGGAAAAAATGGGACTAAAATAAATAATTTTGTTAATTTTCCTGAACCTGTTTTTCTTTATATGGTTACATTGTTCAGCAACAAGGAATTTAAATAAAACTGGATTTTAACTTGGACAGTGAAGCTAATATTTCACTCTCTTCGAGACTTTATGTCTGTTGCGTAGTTCAACTTTATGTCTTTTTTATGTGTCTCTTCAGTATAACTCCCCTGTAGAAATTGCCAGCTTTTCCATCTACTTTCATATTCCTTGCATCTTCTTTGGTTCTCTTCTTTAACTTTACATCTTTATATTTTAAATAGCAAAATGTGAAGATAATGCAAGTTACTTTGTCTTCTTACTAGGTACTAATTTTTGAACATATCATGTAATTTTCCATACTTGCTCTATTTCAGGTCTCCAGAATGCCTTGCATCAAAGTAGTTATTGCTGTTGTACTTTGGCTATATGCTTCCTGTGCATGTAATCAATGCATGAATGCATGTTTTCTGACTTAGTACATAAAAGTAAAGTTAGTTAAGTGATATATATATATATATATATATATATATATATATATATATATATATTTAAATTTATTTTTGAAGCATTTAGCTAATTATAATCCATATATAATTATCAAGTTAATAGTTTATAAAACCATTGAACTTATTTTAGAGTGTTCCCTTCTGGCAGGTACATCATATTTTCATTATTTTCATGTATTCTGGTGAAAATGAAACCTAATCTGCATACATGATTATTTTATACTGTTTATTTTAATTAATTATAATGTTGGAATATAGACTGGAGTTGTACTGAACAGTGTTCAACTGCTTATAACATTTTTTTAACTTTTATAAAGCCATAGCAAATGCTCTGAAGTCCTGTTCATAATATTTTGCATTAAATGTCAGAAGTTAATTTCAGACCTGTTCATTTATTTTAGAGAATGTGATGCATTGACTCTGTTTTTGTTGTTCTTTTCTGGTACAGGGAATTGAACCCAAGGTCACTCTACCATGTTCTACACCCCAGTCCTTTTGATTTTTTATTTTGCGATAGGGCTTTGCTAAGTTGCTGAGGGTCTCACTGAGTTGCTGAGGCTGTATTTGAACTTGCAATACTCTTTCCTATCAGCCTCCCAAGTCACTGGGATTATGAATGTAGGCCTTTGAATCTTTTCATTAGCTGAGAATTGGACTTAATAAGTTTAGTTACCACTACAAGAATTTGTTGACTGCATAGTTGTAAAAATATTTTGATAAAATTATACAAACAGTATTTTATGAAATCTGAATAAGTTATTTAGTATCTCCAGGAAATATGCTATAATTATTCATGTATTTTTCTCAAAATGCAAAAAAGAGAGCCAAATCTTTAAATATAATTTTTTTTTAAAAAATTTTGTCCTGTCTGTATTTGGAATTTTACTTGATTTTTCATTGTTTCTTGGCATATTTAAGTGAATGGGGTGGGAAAAAGAAATTATGCTTAGTGTTGTGAAGAAGGTTGTGTTTAAGAGAATGCTATGAAAGTAATAGAACCATCTCATTTTTTTTGATTTTATAAACAAGTAGATAGGAGGTGCATCTGTAACTATATTATAGCAAATAAATTGGGTATTTTCTAATTGCACAGCACTCATCAAGTTAGTGACTACCCCACAAATATGATCAAATATGGTGAAGTCTGAAGCTATAAAGGATCTAAGATTGCTCTACCTGTACACTAAAAGTTAACTTACCTATGCTAACTTAATTCTCTATTTTATGTACATACATAGACATACAAAATACTTGGATTAGGGGACAGAGTGTGTATTTATTCAGAGAGAATCTTGTTTTGCTTTCCTCTTACTCCCACAGGACAGCATGGATGGGGAGTGAGCTACCTAAATGTGCATGGATTGCACCACAGGGGAGGAGGTCTAAAATTATGAAACTTTGAGCTCTAGGAGAGAAAGAAGACACTGACTTTCCCAGTGAAGGAACTTATCTTTCACCCTGGAATGTACACAGACCCCCTCTTAAAGAATGAGGGAAAGCAAAGATCCTGGCAAGTAGGCACTTGGCTCCTAGGAAGATTAGAAAAGAGTCTCCAGGCTTTTTTATCTTTAGAATTAGAGAAAATGGCTCTTAGGGAATGGAAACATTCTCTTTTATAGCACTGTAGTTTGCACTGCTCAGAAAGCTCTGACCATGTAGGAGCATCATGAACTTCAGAGAAAACTACCTTTCAACAAAAAGTATCTGAAAATGGCATGTGCTCCACTAACTCATCTTAGTGATATAATGGTGGACTATTTTTAAAAAATTAGAAATAGTTTTCTAGACACACCTACATTGCATACTCTATTCATTTGTTCTTTTGTCCTATTCTGCCTGGACCATGATCTCATTTTTTGAAATATAGTATTTGATTTACCCTGCTTTGCAGCTATGTTTTTTTAAATCATATGGAAAATGCCAAATACATTTAAAAGACTTAATGAATGGTCAAATGGCATTGTGCCTTTGTTGTTGTTAAATATTCTATAGTTATCTCAACTGTGGGTTTGCAGATAGTTCATATTTTTCTTGTTTCTCCTTTTTCATCTTTTTATTTTTCAAATGAAGAACATTAATTAAAGAGTAAAATACACATTTATGGAGAATTGAAATATGTTTCACTTCTGTAGGAAGGTAGTCAAAAAACTGAAGGAGACAGTTAAGAGCCCATCTGAAAGGAATTAGAATTTTTATTTTCTTCTTTATAACAGTGTAGTTTTAATTAGTCTAGATAATAAAGTTAGAGCTTATTAACTTATTAAGATTTCTTCTGCTCACATAATTTTAAAAAATCTATCTTTATAAAAAGTCACTTCAAGTGTGGTATTTGAGAAAAGTGCAGTTGAGTGTTCAGGAATTATAAGTGGTGATCATTGTCTAAGAAAATACTGATGGAAGTCTTAAAAATATATTTTGTGATGTTATTTTACAGAAATCAGATTCAACACAGAGCATCTTTTAGTGTTCAAAAATAATAGGCCTTCAAGTCCAATGGCATCTGTAGAAATGAAACTGTTAATAGCTCACTAATGAATTTTATTTGCATAGTAATAGAGTGGCTGGTCTTGCTTAATTTGCTCTGCAGAATAGATGTTGCTATTCTGGGGCTGTCAATAACAAATGTAAATGAAGTCTGGACTGTTGTGGAGATCAGAAAATGTTTTTCTGAGTGTGATACTGTAATATGTTGAAGGATTCTTTTTTAAATTAAGTTATTTTTTATTCTGTTCATTATATATGACAGCAGAAAGCATTACAATTCATATTACACATATAGAACACATTTTTTATATCTCTGTTTATACACAAAGAATAATCACACCATTCATGTCTTTATACATGTACTTAGGGTAATGATGTCTGTTTTATCCCATCATCTTCTATCACCATGCCTCCTCCCTGTTGAAGGATTCTTTATTCTGTTTATCCTCTTTGTTGTATTGACCCAGGTTTGGAAAAATATGAATTAAATGTATCCAAATTTGTGTTGTGGGGACTAAGTAGGAGCAGTCATTGTAGCTTGGGTTCAATTTTAGTGATATTTCAGAATATCTTTGACAAAGCATGAATTCAGGTGCTTAGAATTTTATAACTAATATATTATTTTTCTTTATCATTAAATTGATCGTTAAAAGTATATATTTCTTAAAACTTCAATATATATTTCTTAAGACTTTTACTTTTATATGTGTGTGAACTTTCGGGAATCAGTAATATCTGTACTTTATAAATTTTAAAAATGGAAATAGATTTAAACTTACAATCTTCTAAAGTACTGAGAAGGTTTATGATTTGGGCTTCTATAGTGTGGCTTTAGGTAAGAATTTAGATTGGTAGAATGCCAAATATAGACACACCTACATTCCCTTTTGGCATATGAACTGAATTTGAGTCATCGGTGTTAATTTTAGTTATTGATCAAAATGGAAGTTATATCAAAGGCTAAACTAAAGCAATACTAGGAACATTCAGCAAATATTTGTTTAATGCCTGGTATATGCTGAAGGCTGAAAGCAGAAACACTTCCTGTGGTTGTGTTGCTTATAGTTTGAAGAGAGAAACAAAATTTATCAAATTAGTATTCATAAAATATAAATGTACACATTTGAAAATCTTCACAAAGCACACTAAGACAGCACATAATAGAAAAAATAGTAATGGTTTTAGTAGTCCTTTAGATTTATAGAAATTGAATCATTGTGCTGTGGTATATTCTTGTAATCCCAGCTACTTTGAAGGTGTAGACAGGTTTGAGGCCAGCCTAAGTAACTTATGAGACCCTGTCTTAATTTTACCCTTTATAACAGGTTAGTTTTCATTAATCTATATAGTAAAGTTAGGCCGTCACTGTCTTCTGATTCACACCATTGATCATTTACATTGCTTGTTAAAACTCGTTGTTTTTAACTCAGACTTCTTTGTGATTTTGCTATCAAAAACTATCTCGAAGTATAGTCTTCCTTTCTTGTTGAAGTAAGATGATGCATTACTAGTAGGCCACACAAAGTTGTAAATTAAGCTGTTAGGAACTTTCACAGTTTCCAAATATGGTTTATTCATTTTTTCATTTATTTTCTTATGTTGATTTATTGATGAGAACTTCATTTATTTAAAATTTCTGTTTGGAGCCTCAGACTACACATCAAATACATCCATCGTGTTTTGTTTTATGTTCTACACAGTGCTTTACTACAGAACAGGCAATATGAAAATACCTTTCTCTCCTTTTTGGTTACTCCTAATTTTCAAATATAAATGGAAATTATAGCAATAATCCAAGAAACATTCCCTCTTTAACCTAAATGCACCAATTATTCACGTTTTGCAACATTTACTTTATCATTCTATTTGTGTGTATGCATGTACATTTATATATTTTTCTAAATCATTTGACAGTAAGTTGGATATATTGTGTGTCTGCCTTCATATTAGAGTATTTTAACATTTTAAAATTTATAGTTCAATAGTACTAACTACATTGACAATGTTAACAACATTACCACTATTTATTTCCATCATTTTTTTATCATCCCAAATAAAAACTATCTATTGAGCAATAACTCTCCAAACCATCCGCCCTGTCCCCAACTCCTGGCAACCTATAGCTTAACTCTCTAGCCGAACCTGTCTCTCTGAATTTGCCTGTGCTATATTTTTAATACATGTAGGATCATATAATATTTGTGTGTCTGTGTGTGTGTGTCCCTTCAATGTTGTAGCATGTATCATAACTTAATTTCTTTTTATGTGGTTGAGTGGGTTATAGTGACTCTTTTTCTCTTGGTAATAAAAGTGTTCCGGGCTCAAGGCCTATTCTTATATGGCCAAGTGAGAGTCAAATATTCACATACACAAAACTGTTTCATTCTCAACAGAATGGACTTGGTGTGCATGTCAAAAATAGATGTGAGGACTTATCTCTGGGTACTCAATTGTACTCCATTGTCCTATATGTACCTCTTTATGCCAATAACAACATTGCTTTGACCACAGAAGCTTTATAGTAAGTTTCAAAGTCAGGAAATTTGAATCCTCCAGCTGTGTGTGTGTGTGTGTGTGTGTGTGTATTTTTAATCTTTTGTCTATTTTTAGTAATTTGAAATTACATGTGTATCTCAAAATGAGTTTTTCTACAAAAAATGTTGATATTCAGATAAGGATTGCATCAAATCTGTATACTACTATGGGTAGTAGTATTATACTAATGATATTAAGTCGTCTTTATCTATGAACATGAGATGTCTTTCATTTGTTTAGGTGTTTTAAAATTCATTCCAGCAGTGTTTTGTGATTTTCAGTGTACAAATCTTTCACTTATTTGAAATTTATTTAAAGATATTTTATTCTTTAGATCTGTGGAACTGGATCTTTAATTTTCTCTCACAATTGTTTTTTTCTTCCATTATAGAAATACAACTGATTTCCATATGTTGGAAATCTATGAATAGAGATTTTCCTCTTCATTTTCAATTTTGCATAACTTTTGTTTCTTTTTCTTGCCTAATTTCTCTGACTAGATTTCTAATACTGTGTTGAATACAAATGGTGAAAGCAGGTATTCTTTTCTTCTTCCTAATTAGGGGGTAGCTTTCAGCCTGTCACCATTGAGGTGGAAGCTGTGCATTTTTCAAATTTCATTTCCTTCATTATACTGAGGATAATGAAAGGGTGTTGGATTTTGTCAAGTATTTTGTCTGCATCTATTCAGATGATTATATGATTTTGTTCATTCATTCTACTAATATGTACTACATATTAGTAGAATGATAGATTTTCAAATGTTGAACTCCCCTTACATTCCTGGGATAAACCCTAATGATCAAAATATGCAATTCTTCTAATATTTTGCTGAATTCAGTTTCCTGGTATTTTGTTGAGGATTTTTGCATCTATATTAAAAAGAGATAATAATGATGTCCTTTGTAAATAACTTTATTCTGGTTCAGGATCCAGTCTGGGATTACATATTGTATTTATTTGTTATGTCTCTTTCATTTTCTTTTCTTTAATTTAGAACAATTCTTCAACCTTATTTTGTCTTTCTTGATTTGACTTTGACATCTTGGAAGAATACAAATGATTTTGTTTCATGACTCAATTTGGGTTTGTCTGAAGTTTCTTTATGATTGAATTCAAATTTTGCATTGTAACAAGAATATCACAGAAGTGATGCTGTGTCATGTTTAGTACATTATGTTAAGATGCATATATTATTGGATTTTTCTAATATTGCTGACTGTTATCACCTGCTTAAAATTGTATCCTCTCAGGTTTCTCCATTATAAAGTAACTGTTTTCTCCTTTTTCAATAAAAGAAATAAGAAGATACTTTTGTGACTTACACTCTAAGGTGTCCCTCATCAAACTTTCATCGTTTCATTGTAGTATCTTTGGGTGATTATCTAACTCTATCTTTCCTTTTATTCCACTATGTACAAGGAAGAACTTTTTCCCCTCTATCTATTAATTTATCTCTGTAGACCTAGCTGCTTACTCTGTCCCAAGGGTGATATTGTATTACTGTACTGTTTACTGTGATGATCATGTTGACCCAGGTTTGACCAGTGAGAGACTCTTTAAGCTGACTTTTCTGTTCTTTTGACATGTTCCCACTATTCCTTGGGCTTTTTGTGTGTGTGTGTGTGTGTGCAGTAAGATCTTCTAGGCTCATCTTATACATTTATTTGCTAGAAGTTAACCATTTCTGCCAGCAAATGTGGACTTAAAATCAGGGAATGGATGGCATTTAGAAACCAGCAAAACTATTTATTTTTTAATGAACAGTCACTGATTTTTCCCATAAAATATTAGTCAAAAATGATGATGAAATTTTAGAATTTTAAGCCGTTTATTTAAAAGAAAGTACAATTTGGGATCAACCCCTTTTCACCGTAAGAGTTCCCTTTACAGCTGTTATTCTGAGTCTCTTTCCTCCAAAGTGCTCTGAGATGGCACAGAAATTATTTTTATGAGTTTGAGAGTGGGAAGAGGTATCCTGCTTAAAAGGTAAAAAAGAAATTTAGATACTCTAATTGTTTATTGCTGGTGGTGGTATTTTACTATATTGGGCTGCTACAAAAGAGTTTGTTGCAAGAAATATTAAACAGCCGGAATAGTTTTAAGACTACTCCCTGAAGCATTAGTGTTTCGTCACATGAGTACAGATTAGTGATTTCTATTCTATAATGATCCGAAGTGGACATATTTTACATGTGGACTATCAATTTAGGTATTTGTTTTTTGTTTTTGTTTTGTTTTCTACTTTGCCCCTGTATTGGAATAAGGAAACAAGCAGTCCCCCCCCATGGTCCTAAAATTACTAGATTAGATACTAGTTGGATATACTGGACAAATAATCATTAATTATACTGGAAGTTTTTAAACATAACATTTTTTATTCATCAGTAACTGTGTCTCCTTTATTCCCTCAAGTCAGGTATATTATCAAGTATTTTCACATGTGACGCAGTCCTGAAATTCACATTTTTATTTAATATATCATTGTCCTAAAAAAGAAAAGAGACTGCAGAGAACATATTTTTAATATAATTGAAAAAAATTTATGGACTACAATAATTTTCACCTATAAAGTTTTTTGTTTGTTTGCTTGTTTGTATTTAAACTGCAATCCTCTTAGAAAATTATATGATCTTTCAGGTATTAAAATTTTTTTAACTTTTTCAAATGGATGCCTTTTTATATATTCTAAGTTTTGAAGTAATTAGAATTGATGTTTAAATTGATACATTTTGAAAATATAAAGTCATATTAAATTGTATCATCAAATTGAGAATACTTAAGTCATAAAACATATTTAGATTTAAACAAATTAGTTTTGCTTGAATTTAAACAAATTATCTTGATTGAGTTCACATACTGTAGTGTAGAAGGAGCAAAAAGAACATGAAACTTATGTAGTGTCAAACCATAAGAAACCATCATTTTTTGGAAACAGCATTAAGAACTATGTTCAAGAAAGGAAAGCCATAATGGAGATGTTAAGGCAATTTTCAGACATTTGAAGAATTGTTATATATTTTTTAAAATGCAGTTTATTTCCTATTAACTCGAAGAGAGCAATATTGGTCTTAGTCCAATATGTGTAGGTAGCAAATTGGGATGAATGTAAAGAAAATCTCTGTAAAACACTAAAGCTTTTCCTACTAAATTGGACTACCTTCATGCATGCAAGACTTCCTTATACTAATCATCTGTGTTCCTACCACAGCCTTATAATGTAGGTACTATTATCTTTATTTTACAGATAAAAAACTGATGCATAGGTAAATTTGCTCAAGTTTATGTTATAAAAATACTGAATCATAGCCTGGCATGATGGCACATACCTGTAAATCTCAGCACCTTGAGAGGCTGAGGCAGGAGGATTGTAAGTTTAATGCCTTAGCCACTAGTCAGGGCCTGTCTCAGAAAAAAATATATATTTTTTTTTAAGAAGGACTGGGAATATAGCTCAGAGGAAAGAGTTCAATCCCCAGTACCAAAAAAAAAAAAAAAAAAATCACAATAAAACTGAACCTTGATTGAAACATAGGTCTCACTGATTCTTATACATTTCTGATATGCAAAATAAGTCTTATGTTGTTATTTTAGTCCTACAATAGTTAAAAATTTGGTGAGTTAGTCTAGATTGCCAAGAAATTTTTCCAAGAAAAGCGAAAATATTAGTTTGTGTGTTAAATCTACATAAGTAATTATGTGCAAGAATGTTAATTTATAATATTCTTGATTATGTTTGTTTCTTTTGTATGTTTTAAAAACCAGATGAAAATGTTAGTATTTTATATGCTTAATAAACAATGAAATTGAGATTTAAAAAAATACACAGGTTTAATGCAACAAAGACTGGTACTTCAAAAAGATAAATAAGATTTATAAATCTTTAGCTAAACAAACCAAAGGAAAGAGAGAGAAGACCCAAATCCACACAATCAGACATGAAAAAGGAGATATTACCGCAGACACTTCTGAAATCCAGAGACTCATTAGAAACAGTTTTGAAAATTTATACTCCAATAAGCTTTAAAACCTATAAGACACTGACAAAATTCTAGGCACATATGACCTGCTCAAATTGAACCAGGAGGATACAGAAAACATAAACTGACTAGTATCAAGTAATGAAATTGAAACAGTAATTAAAAGCCTTCCAGTGAAGAAAAACCCTGGTCAGATTGATTCTCAACTGAGTTCCATCAGACCTTTAAAGAAGAACTAACACCAATCTTTGTCAAATTATTCCATGAAATTAAAAACAAGGGAACACTCACACATACATTCTAAGAAGCCAGTATAACCTTGATACCAAATCCAGAGAAAGATCCATCAAGTACAGAAGATTGAAGACCAATATCCTTAATGAACATAGATGCAAAAATCCTTAATAAAATATTAGTAAACCATATTCAGAAGCACATCAAGAAGATAATACATCATGATCAAGTGAGTTTCATTCCAGGATGCAAGATTGGTTCAAAATCCAAAACAATAAACATAATTCACCTCTTAAATGGAATTAAGGACAAGAATCATATGGTCATCTCAATAGATGAAGAAAAGGTCTTTGATAAAATTCAGCACCTATTCATGTTAAAAATACTGGAGAAACTCCGGATTGAAGGAATTTACCTGAATAATATAAAGGCTACATATGACAAACCCAAAGTCAGCATCATATTGAACAGAGAAAAACTGAAAGTATTTGCTCTAAAATCAGGAACAAGTGGGTTATGAACTCCCATCAGATGTGTGAAATATGGTATGTCAAGAACTATGTAATGTTTTGAACAACCAATAATAAAAATTAAAAAAATAATAAAATAAAATCAGGAACAAAGTAAGGATGTGCACTCTTCAATATAGTTCTCAAAAACACTAGCCAGAGCAATCAGGCAAGAGAAGGAAACTAAAGGGATACAAATAGGAAAAGAAGTCAAAATTTTTGCCAATGATATGACCCTATATCTAGAAGACCAACAACAACAACAAACTCCAACAGAAGACTTCTAGAGTTTTTATATGAGTTCAGCAAAATAGCAGGATACAAGATCAGTACCTATAAATCAATAGCATTACTATATTCCAACAGTGATTCTGATGAGAAGGAAATCATGAAAATTATCCAATTCATAATAACCTTATAAAATAAAAACAACTTGAATTAATTTAACCAAGGAGGTGAAAGATTTCTACAATGAAAATTATAGAGCATAAAAGGAAAAAATAAAAAACCTTAGAAGATGGAAAGACTTCCTGTGTATTTGGATAGGCAAATTAATATTGTCAAAATAGCCATCTACCAAGAACAATATGCAAATTGAATGAAATCGTCATCAAAATACCAATGACATTCTTCACAAAATTAGAAGGAAAAAAACAGTCCTTAAATTCATTTGAAAGAATTAAAAAAAAAAAAAATCCAGAGTAGCCAAAGTAATACCCAGGAAAATAAGCAATATGGAGATATCACAATACCTGATTCCAAATTATACTTAAGAGCTATAGTAATTTTTTTAAAAAGGCAACTGCTATTAGCATCAAAGCAGACATGAAGACCAATGAAATAGAAGACCCAGAGACAAACCCAAATGCATACAACCATCTGATACTTGACATTGGTGTCAAAAATATACCGAAATGTATCACAGACCTAGGAATTAGACCAGAAACATTGCAACTACTACACAAAAACATAAAGTCAGCACTTGATTATATTTGTGCCAGCACTGACTTCCTTAACAAGATCTCTAAAGCCCAAGAAATAAAGCCAAAAATGAATAAGCATGATGCCACTAACTTAAAAGCTTCTGTATAGCAGAGGAAATGAGTGTGAGGAGAGAGCCTAGAGAATGGGAGAAAATCTGTGCCAGCTACTCCTCTGATAGAGGGATTAATACTCAGAATATATAAAGAATTCAAAGAACTTAACACCAAAAAAAAAAAAACCCAATCAATAAATAGGCAAAGGAAAAAACAGACATTTCTCAAAAGAAGAAATACAAATGGCCAACAGATGCATGAAAAATAGTGTTCAACATCTGCAGCAATCAGGAAAATGCAAATTCAAAATCCCACTAAGATGTTATCTTACTGTAGTCAAAATGCAATTATCAAGAACACAAATAATAAATTCTGGGGCGGATAGGAGGAAAGGGTACACACATATATTGTTGGTCGGACTGCAGATTAGAAATTACCCTGGAAAGCAGAATAGAAATTTCTCAGAAAACTAGGAACGGAATATCCTTTATGGCCCAGCTATTCAACTTCTAGGTATTTATCCAAAAAACTAAGATCAGCATACTGTAGCAATATAGCCACCTCAATATATAAAGCAGCACAATTCACAATATCCCAATTTTGAAATCAGCCCAGATAGTCATCAATAGTTAATGAATTTTTAAAAGTGTGGTACATATCTATAGCCATAAAGAATAGTGGCATTATGGCATTTGCTAGTAAATGAATGGAAATGGAGAATATCAATGAGGGAAGAAAATGGAGGGAGTTAGAGGGAAAGCCAGGGAAAAAGGGACTGAAATCAAATTTCATTCCTATATGATTTTGTCAAAATGAACCCATGTACTATATATAACTGTAGTGCTTTAATTTTTTTAAAAAAAGCAATTTTAAGATATAAAATATACTTTTATCAATAGTACATATAAGGTTGTTATGTTTATAAATATTAATAAGTTGGAAAATGAATTCAGATATATTAATTGCATAAATGTAAAGTTCACATACAAAATAGGGCCTACTTAGGACTTACATATCTTAAAAATTTTATACACTTAAGTTAAAGAAAAATTTTACAGTAAAGGGAAACTGTATTCAAAATATTTTATTTAATTTTTTTGTGGTGCTGGGAGTTGAACCTAGGGCCTTCTGCTTGCAAGGCAAGCACTTTGCCAACTGAGCTATATCCCCAGCCCCAAATTATTTAACATTTTAAAAATTACATTTAATAAACTTCATCTTTCTAATTTTAGTGGTTTTAATATTTTACAAGCTGCTGAAATTTAACTTGTATGTTTTAAAGTATGTTGTACAGTGTTCTGGTTGTAGGGTAATATTTTTTATAGTGGGTTTAACCAGAAAAACATATTTTTGCTATGATACATAATGATTATTAAGCCCTCTAGTTTTTTAAATTATATATTAAGTTAAATCTTTTGCATTGTAGAAGATATATTGGGAATTTCTTTCAATCAAATATAGAGGTTAAAGTTCCCCACATTTCAAACATACGAACTTACAAATTTTAGAATGATTCCTCTAGAGAAATTAGTGAGAAATATATTTTCAGGGAAAAATATGTTTTCAGGGAAGTGCCCTAAAAATAATTCAGTAATGACAATCAAAATCCATTTATTACTTAAAGTTTCGTATTTTTGAGAAAAACCGTAGATTCTCAGCATGAGAATCCAAAATTGGCTCTGAACTTCCCAATGCAGGTCTAATTACACAGCTTGGAGCTGCAAAACCACTTCTTTCTACTGTGGATTACCCTCTTTGACTTTAATGCATGAAGACTTATCAGCAAATTATACTATTTTCTTATGTGTCTGGGAAAGGATAAATCAACCCTATTTGAGGTAGTTTATATTTTCATGGTGTCACTAATATTGTTTAATGAAGTCTTTAAAGAAAAACCTGTGCTTTAGTAATTTAGTTTGTAACCAGGAATGTCTGATAAATACTGGTTGTTAAATGTTAAAAGTTACTCCTAAAATTAATAAAACAGAATATTTTAAAATTATAATTTTAATCCTTATTTTAGCAATAATAGTTTATTGATATAGTTCAAATATAGTATAAAATATTCTACCTTTATTAAAAAAGTAAGAATGCAGTTTTAATTTTTTTTTAACTTTTTTCTAACATATATTATACATATTACAGTGTGATATTTCCATATATTCATAGGACATGCACTGATCATGTGCAATTTCCTTTTGTTCATCCTTCCACCATAACACTACCCTTTCAACCTCTACTATTCACTGTTCTATTCAGATCAACTCTTCTAGCTTTCACATACGTGAGACATATGCAGTACTTGTTCTGAGTCTGGCTCATTTCACTTAACATAATGTCTTCCAGTTCCATCCATTATGCTACAAAATACAAGGATTCCATTCTTTGTACAGAATGAATAATAGTGAATTTTGTATATATTTCACATTTTAATCTTTCATTTATTTACTGATGGGCACCTAGGTTGATATCATATCTTACCTTATTGTGAATAATACGACTATAATCCTGTTCTTGCAGCTATCTCTTTAATATGCCGATTTCATTTCCTTTGGATACATATATTCAGAAATGAAATAGCTAGATCATATGGTAGATCTAGTTTTAGTTTTTTAAGACACATACTGTTCTCCCTAATGGCTGTACTAATTTCCATTCCTACCAACAGTATATAAAGATTCCTTTTTCTCCTCATCCCCACCAGTATTTTTAATTAATTCTATTTTTGAGAATAGCCATTCTCACTGGACTGAGATGATATCTCAGTGTAGTTTTCATTTATATTCCCTTGATGACTAATGATAATGAACAGTTTTTCATGTATCCATTGGCTATTTGTACTTCTGAGAAGTGTTTATTCATATTATTTACCTTTTTAAATTATATCATGTGATTTTTGTTTAAGTTTCTTTTTAGTTCCTTAAATGTTCTGATTATTAATCTTTTGTCACATTAATAGTTGGCATTACTTTCTCCAATTCTGAAGCTTTTGTGCTCTATTGTTTCCTTTGCTGAATGTTTTTAGTGTGATGTAATCCGACATATCCAGTTTTGCTTTTATTTACTGTGTTTTTGTGGACCTGTCCAGTGTCTGTACCAATATTTCCCTTTCTTCTAGTAGTTGTAGTTTCATGTCTTATGTTTAGATCTTCTGTCCGTTTTTAATTTGATTTTTGCATATGTTGTAAGAGGGAATCTAGTTTCATTCTTCTGTATATGAATATCCAGTTTTCCGAGCACCGTGTATTGAAGAGACTGCCTTTTCTCCAGTGTTTTGGACTTATTTGTCAAGGATCAGATGCATAGGTTTATTTCTGGGTTCTCTTTTCTGTTTCATTGGCCTGTGTGTCTTCTTTTATACCATTTAAAGGTCTATGAAGGATGGTATTAGCATTTTGATGGAGATTGCATTGAATCTGCCAATCACTTTGGTTAATATGGACATTTTAACAATATTAATTTGTCCAATCCATGAAAATACAAGGTCTTTCCTTTTTCTTCTTTCCTTCTTTTCTTCTTTCTATTTTTGTTGTTGTTGTTTGTCTTCCTTCAGTCTCCTTCATCAATGTTTTCTAATTTTCATTATAAGGGTCTTTAGCTTCCTTGCTTAAATTATTCCTAGGTTTTTGTTAATTCAATTTTTGGTTTGGTTTTTCATAGCAATAGTAAATGGGATTGTTTTTATGATTTCTTCCTCATCAAGTTTATTATTTTTGTAAAACAATGCCACTGATTCTTGTATGTTGATTTTTGTATGCTGCATCGTTATCAATTTTTTTTTCTTAGTGCTAATCTTTTTGTGGACTCCTTAGAATGCTTTCTTCATTCATACTATTAGCACTTTTTAAAAAATAAAATTGATTAATATTTAACGTAGATAGCTTTATTTCAGAAACTATCTTTGACTTCAGTGTCCAGAATTTGGGGTTCTTTGAGAATGATTTATTTTAAAAGTTGTTTATTTTTTAAGTCACTAACTTTAAATCTTCCTGTAGCATTAAAATACACATTTTTCTCAACAATTTTTTTAAAAGGTAACCAGAAACTGTTATATATCACTGAAAGATTTGCTAATTTAAATAAAACTATCCAGGAAAATTATCTAGTTGAATAATTGAAATTGCCTTTCATATACCATATTTTAATAAAGGTGTCAGTGAAAAGTATTAACTCAAGCTATATCCTTTTATGAGTTATAGTCTTTTAAATTCAAATCTGTGCTTAAAAAAATGATTCTTGTGAAAGCTGGTCAACTTTAACATTGGAATTTCATCATTATTTTTTGAGTGCCGACTGGTTGGATGAAAAGTAGTGGAGAATGATAAGGAGATTTCAAAATTAGTATACAGTACCCATGGAAGGAATGTAACTGGATAAAAAGAAATTAGGCTTTGGAATATTAAATCTGAGGCTAATTCCCTGCCCTGCTCTTGAATGAACGGAAAATGATTAAAACTCTGATCTTGAGTTTTCTCACCTGTAAAATTCCAATAAAATTAACTACCTCGTTATATTGTTAGTAGTAAGATTTATATTGTTCCTAGTATGAGGCCTAGCATATAGTAAGCACTCAATAAATGGTGTATTTTATTCTTAGTCATAATAATGGAAAGACCTATATACATCTTGTGCTTACACAATGCGTATGTATGAACAAAGTGCAGTGAGAGTGATTCATTTTCACTGGGGAAGTTAGATAAGGATCATTAGAACTGGGCCATGAAGTTTTGTAGAATTTATACAGATAGAATTGGCAGTAGGACTAAGTAGAAAACATGGCCGAAGGCCTAGAAACATAATTCATGGAGATTTTAAACAACCAAGAAGAAATTAGCGAGGAGATAGCCAAATATTTCTATAATGCTTGGATTTCTAGTACATTTAGTAAAACATACTTATAAAGTTTATTAAACTTAGCTCAGAATTCTGCAAATAGAGATTTTGCAAACTTTGGTACATTTGCACAGTCTAGTGGTTTGAGTAATTTTGGAGGTTTCCCACAGCAAGTCACTCTTCTTTTCAACCTCAAACTACAGGTGGAAATTCTGGATCAATAAATGCTAATTTTTCTCATTTTGATAACCTCCCCAAATTCTCAGAGCTGATTTTGGAACTTTCAATGCTTCCTAGAGTCTTCAGACAGCATCAGCTATTAATAAAGTTTCAGCAAATGAAGCTGATTTACAGAAAGCAGACAAAATATGCAGCACTTGCTAATTTAGATAGTTTTAATACTGGGCAAGGTGGTGATGAAAGGAGTGGTTTTGGGACCACAGGTAAACTCCTATTGGTTCTGTGGTTTCAGTTCTCAGTCATTTAAGTGTGTCTTCAGACAAGTATGCAGCCCTGGCAGAATCAGACACATTTTTAGTTCTGCTGCCACCTCCAGTAATGCATGTACTCCACAACTAATGCTAGCATCAGTTTTTGGAACAGCACCAGTGGATGCTTCTGCACAGACACAACCTGCTTCTTCAAGTGTGCCTGCTCCACTTGGACCTATGCCTTCCACAAATTCATTTGTTGCTATTGGTAGCCCTTCTGTGGCATCTCCTACAAATCCATTTCAGACCAATGCTAGAGGAGCAACAATGGCACCCTTTGGCACTGCCTCCATGAACATGCCTGCAGGATTCGCCACTTCTTATAGTCTTTCATGGCAGTTTTCAACAGCCCGCCTTCCCAGCCCAAGCAGCTTTCTCTCAACACACAGCTTTTTCTCAGCAGCCCAGTGGTGCTGGTTTTGTGGCTTTTGGACAAACAAAGCCAGTAGTAAACGCTTTTCGTCAAGTTGCAGCTGCTGGAGTTTCTGGTAATCCTTTTATGACTGGTGCCCCAAAAAGACAATTTCTAATAGAAAACTCATCAACTAATCCTTTCTTTTAGCTTTATATAGACACTTTACTGAAATGAACTTTTATGTGGTCACATTACATCTCTCTGCCTCTGGCCCTGTAGTCATATTTCACTGATCTCAGCTTTAAACACAAGATAAGTCTTTTAAAATCCTGCAGTGTGTGTTAAACACCAGGTAATATGTGCAAAACAGATGACTCCAGTAACAAATTTTAACTTCTGAAATGGCAGAAAAAGGTAGCAATATCATATATGTTAAAAATTGGCTAATATTAAGTTACTGCAGATACCACATCATTATGCTGCAGTACTGTACATATTTTTCTTAGTAATTAGTTATTTGTGCATATCAGTATTTGTAACTTTAACATATTGTTGTGTGAGAAATGTTACTGGGGAAATAATTCAGCCAGTTTGGAGGTGCTGTCCTATATCTTGGAATGAATTAACCATTGCTAATGGAAATTTACAAAGTCAGAATTGGAAGGTTTTATTCATTCTTGAATTTTTCCTTTCTAAAGAGCTCTTCTATTTATGCATGCCTAATTTTTTTAAAATGTAGAGGGATACTTGTCTTCATAATAAACAAAGCTAATCATGTTTTTCCACAATTTTCAGGTGAAAAAATAAATATTAGAAAATAAATTAGGTGTTTTATATTATTTAGTGTAGTGTTAGATACACACACATATGCACATAAGTGAGGAAGAAGTATTTATGTAGGTGTCAATTTGTAACATATACTATTCTATATTTAGTCTTTTAGACTAAATTAATTTGTTTTTATTATCCTAACTATGGTACAACTGCTTCTTAGTTATGACAGAGGTTCTCACAGTTCCTAAACAAGAGTGGTAGGATCTCCTTGATATTTGTTGGAAATTCAGTTTCTTAGCTTGCCCGGACACAATTTATCAGAAAAGGTGGTAAGGTAATCTGTGTTTTTAACAAGCCTGACAGGTGAGTCTGAAGCTTTTTGAAATTTGAGAGCCTTTCCTTTCATTAATATAGTGTTTTACTTACATAATGTCCTTTGATCCTTATAGTAATCCTGTGATATATTATAACTCTTCATGTGTGTTCTTGGGGAGGTAAGGATTGAAGGGATTAAGTATTTCCTTCTGAGTTACACTGCTATTCAGCAATATTCCAAAGTATAATTTTTGGTCTTTTTCAGATAATATGTTGCTCTTTCCTTTGAATATATTCTGAAGCAATTTTAGTTATTTTCCTATTCCAGAGTTTTGAATGATTGTTATGTGATCTTTTAAAATTTTAATCAATGTCTCATGTGAAGAACACTTTGGCAAGTTATATAACAGGACTAGAATTCATATTCAAATACTGTTTCTGCTAGTTTAACACTGGTTCCATCATATAGTTTAAAAATGAAATGTCCTTTTAACTAAAAATAAATATGTAAAATAGTTTTTAAATGCATAACCTAACAAACCTGAAATTAAAAATACAAAGAATTCTGTCAATTTAAATTCAGCTTCTTATGGACTTGAACCTCAGTATTTTAATTTTATTTTAATGACACATGCTCATTTAACTGCTTCTCAGTTACCAAAAGAATTTCCAAGATTGATTTGGAATTATTTCTGCCAAATGAAACAATGCTGTTCTGTTAGTTGTAATTTTCATGAGTCTGTTTAAATTAATTAACCAAATTAACAAACCATAAAATCAAGTATGTTTATAAAGACCCAAAACCTTGTAATGACTTCTTTTGAAGCCTCTAGACAGAAAAATCTTAAAAAGAAAAGTAGGTTACTTTAATGAACAAGACATGATGGATTCTTTAATAAATAGAAATTGCTACTTTAAGTTGTAACTAATATTTCTCTTGGCTACAGAAGAAAATAATTTGCAAAGTGATAAGTTGACAAGTCAGACTGAAATAATTAATGATGTTTTAGGGTCATATTTTACTTTCCCTTATGTTCACTGTATCTTTATTTCAAAAGAATTTACATAATGTAGCATTTGCATTATGGAGAATAAAAATCTTGTCATGTTATATTACCCTAGCTTATCTGGTAAATGATTTTGAGGCTCTACTTGTTATATAAAATACCTTTAAAAACATCTTTATAGTGGTGGTTTTATTTTTCTTTTAAACTTCTTTGACTTTGGGGAGGATAAATATGTAGTGTACTTATTAAATAATTTCACATAATAATTCAGTGATCTCTGTAGTTGTTAATAATTCAGTTTCTTGATCCCACTCCTCTTCTTACTCAGATGGTCTTAGAAGAGAGCTTACAAATCTGTTTAAATGAGCACCAGCAGTGAATCTGATGAAGGAGTTCTTGGGTCTCAGTGTAAAAAAGGAAGAGAAAAATACTTCTTCAAGTTAACACCAAAGATACCAAAGTTAAATATTCCAAAAACTACTTTAGCCTCTGTTATGTACCCTGCTACTACAGCCAGGCCAGGCTGTATATCCTGGTTTTTTTATTTCCTCGCAAAAAAGTATACAGGTTGGAGTCTTGGAATATTGTATAATTGTTACTCAGTACAAGTGGGTACTACATAAATATCTTAGGATGGATGAATAGAGGAGACCCACCATCTTAATGTTTAGAATTTCTACATTATCCTCATTCCATCCTTCCTTTGGTTCCACTGTCTAAATCATGTGTAGTTTTATTTTCTTTCTTATACAGATTTTCATGGAAGGTCCCATGTCTTGTCTAGACATTTTCATATTTCTCCTTTTAGCAGTATTTTACACATACATGGTCAGTAAATATTTATCAAGTAAAAATATTTCGTGTTTCTTTAAACCATACTAGATTCTCACCTCAGTGAAGGGGGGCACTTTATCTCGTTTTTTTAGCTTTCTTACGGTTTGAAAGTGACTATATGCTTAGAAACATTTGAATGAATAAATAGGTAAACAAAATAAGAAGTAACTTTATTTTAATTTAAGTTTGCTTAAGATATAAAATTGAGGGTTACTGAGGTTTTATGAATAATAAATTTTATTTTTATGTGGAAGAAAAAAATCTACCTTGTCAAACTTGCAGTTGAAATGTTCTTACCTTTTACAAGAGATAAAATGCTAGATTGTGACAGATTTGGAACTGGTGAAGCTTCATCTGGGCATTATGGTTAACAGACTTTTCCTTTTTACTTAGTCTTAAATAGATTATGTCAGTAATTATGAGAATATAATAATTTAAGCCTAAATGTAGTCTCTTAACATTCTGTGAGGTAAAGATATTTTCTCTGTGCAAGCTAGAGAACCCACCAAAATCAGAGTTTTCTTTAGTCAAAAGTAAGAAAACAGAAGACATTTTCAAGTAAAAGCAACACTTTCTGAAATAAGTTCTATTAGTGTACTCTTTTAAAATGTTCATATGGATCAGGGATGTAGTTCAGTGGTAGAGCATATGCCTTTTATGTTCAGAGCCCTGGGTACAGTCTGTAGCATCATAAAAAGAAAAAAAAACAAAAAACATTTGTGCTTGGGATGTAGCTTAGTGACAGAACACTCACTGAGCACCTGCATGGCCCTGGGTTCAATCTCTAGTGCTGCAAAAACAAAACACACACATACATACATGCACATATATACACACATTTACGTATATGTATGTGTACTTATACACATACACATATGTGTATGTATTATGTTTGTTTTGAAAATACTATCAGCAACTGAGAGCTCTGATAAAGTGTGAAATCTCAAGCTTTTATATCTTTATTGTTAACTTCTGTTAAATTTTTTCAGTTGACTTAAATGCTTTTCTCTCCCTTTTTTCTAAATGCTTTGGAGATTTTTTTCTTTGAAGAAATTCTGATTTTTTTCCAGATTATCTGCTTACCTTTGTGTTGAATGGATGCTAAAAGAATATTAGTTATTTAAACATTCGAGTTTTGTGAATGATTGTTAAGAGATTTTACTCCATTGTGAGTTTTAGCATCATATATGTGAGAACATTTTCTTTGATAATTTATAGATTGTATTAGCTTTCCATTGCTGTAATAAAATACTTAAGATAATCAACTTAAAAACAGTAAAGGTTAATTTTGGCTCATGATTTCATAAATTTGTTTTCATGTTCAGAAAGTCCCATTACTTTTGGTCTGTGGTGAGGCAGAACATTAAGTTGGAGACATGGTAAAATAAGCTGCTGACTTCATGGTGGCTGGAAAGAGAGAGGGTTAAAAGACCAGCTTTGACACATTTGAAATAATGCCCCCAGTGACCTAAAATCCCCATTTATCCTCACCTCTTAAAGTTTCCACCACCTCCTAATATTGCCAACCTGGACTCTCAGCCTTTATTTAATTCATGGGCATTTGGGGACATATAAGATCTAAATCACAGTATTCCACACATGGCCCCCAAGGGCTTATGTCTATCTCATCATGCAAAATGCATTCAGTCCATCTCCAAGAGTCCCCCAAATTTTAACCATTCTAGCATTGCTCAAAGTCCAATTCCAAAGTCCTCAGAGTCTCAAGGCCAACTCAAACCTTGAGTCCTTAATAAAAATAAAAATAGAAAAAGGTTACATACTTCTAAAATACAGTGGTGCAGGGTAAACATTCTCCTTCAAAGAGGGCGGAATAGGAAAATAATAAGGAGTAATCAGACCAAAGAATACTGAAATGCAACATGGCAAACATTAAATCCTAGGACCCCATGTCTGGCATCTGGTGCACACTGTGGCAAGATGTGGTCTCCCAGGAACTCAGGCAACCCGACCTCTTCAGCTTTGCTAGTTACAGCTCAGGTGGCAACTCTTTCAAGCTGACCTTGCAGGCTGCCTGCAGTTTCCCTAGCAGGGACACCTAGGCAAAGTGTGAATTCACCTGAAGAGAATAAACTAAGGAAACCATTAGCAGTCTGTATTGGCTGCCTGTGGCTATGTACCTCCTCTCCCCTGCGTTTCTTTTATGATCTCCACCTTCCCCACAATTACTTCATTACTATGATAAAAATAATTTTGCTTTTTCATTTGGTCACATTTTTTCAAATTTATAGTATGAATAAAAGCATTATGAATGATGACTTTGGAAGAGAAATGCACAAAATTAAACACATTTTATAGCAACCATTGATTAGATATAAACCAATTTATAGGCCAATAATAAAACCATGTTAAGGATTTTTGTTTAACCTGCCTTTATTCTGTATATACTTTGTTCAAAAACATGGCACTGTGGGAGAATTCATACATTGGAATTTGTTTTGAAAGATTTATCATTGATTATATAAGATGATTTTGTATTGAGATATAATTTAATGAACTGGAATATTAAATAATCTGTTTTCCTTTATTGTAGGTGATGGTGTTTGTACATGCTCGAAATGCCACTGTAAGAACAGCTATGTCTCTTATAGAAAGAGCAAAAAATTGTGGCCAGATATCCTGCTTTTTACCTACCCAAGGACCTGAATATGGACATGCAGAAAAACAGGTAGGATACAAATTACAGCAAGCAATAAGGAACTAAAGCAAATAATGTGCCACAAATACCTGGTATTTTATATATGAAATATCCATCATCTACAAATTCTAAGACATTAATTTTATAGATTTATTGACTTCTTTCTTGACTAAATGATCTTTTGAAAGGTCCCACTACTTGATGTATTCACTTATTACTTCTTTTAATATGACTTTAATGTAAATAAAATAAGTAAAAATACTTATTCCTGATTTTTAAATTGTAATTAAAATGTGAAATGCAGTTAAATTTCAAAAAATATGTTATCTACTGGGTTTTTGTTCTTTTAAATAATTAATATTTTAAATTAATTTCTCAGTTTTAACTTCTGAGGTTAGTATTGACAGATATAACCTAAATAAACAAAAGGTCTTTAAAAAATGTAAAGGAACCCTGAAGCCAAAAAGCTTGAAAACATTACCTTACTAATTATTGCATGCTCAAATAACTAAAAAGCCATGGGATCACCTGCATTCTAGTTAGAAAATCAGATCCTCAGAATCTCAGGCTTACCAAATAAGAATCTACATTTCAACTTGTTTCCCAAGTGATTTCATGCACATTACATTTAAGAACTATTCTAGGTAATTTGTGTATTGGTACTCTTTTGAGATATATAGAAGATTTTATTTAATTATATCAATTTAATAATTTACATCAAGTTTGGACAAACTATGACAAAGGGCTTTGGGTGACCATCTATTTTTGTAATTAATGTTTTATTAGAAAACAGTCAAATTTATTCTTTTATTATCTATGACTGCTTTCTTAGACCCACAGAGGGAAGAATTGAGTAGTTGTGACAGAGACTGTAAGTTACTCTCTGTCCCTTTGCAGAAAAGGAATTCTGATTCTAATTTAAAACTATGAAAATAAATTTTAAATTTAAAAATCCTTTGACATAAATAATAGTAATTTCAACATTTTTATATTCATAACAAAAGATTTAACTGATCATTTACAGTTGCCAGACATTGTCTTTATATTTCACATTTATTATCTTAATAAAACATAATTTTCATGATTGTACTGTTTTATTTTTTATTTATTTATTTTAATTAGGTATATATGACAGCAGAATGCATTTTCATTCATTGTATACATTTGCAGCACAACTTTTCATTTCTCTGGTTGTATACAATGTAGCATCACACCATAACTGCAGTCATACATGTACCAATGTTAATGATTTCCATCTCATTCCATGATCTTTCCTGGCCCCATTATAAGTTTTGTTTTACAATTTCATTTTGACATTTTAAATTCTGAAGCCAATGCCAGTTGTTGTGAACATCAGATTCTCTCAATTTATAACTGTGAAATTTATTTTCTTTATTTTTTTCACTTTATAAAATATTTTAATAAATAAATTTATTATATAGCTTTGCATTCTTCTGATTGTTAATCGTGAATTTATTAGTTTTTGAAAAGTCAACTTGGTATTTGCAAATTCTATTTTATTTCTTTAGAAATAGAAAGCAGCCCTATTGTGTTTAAAAAGCCAACCTTTGAGAGCCACCTTGTGGATTTCTGGTTACTGCATACCTCTTATTTCTGAGAGCTATTGGTATTCTGTATAATTTATGTTCTTTTTCTAATTGTTGTAATAATATTTAACTCTTATTGAATGTTTCTATTGCTTAATATAATTAATTCAGTCCTCACAACAACTGATGGTGGAGATTGGTTCTATTTTTCCTTGATTATGGCATATCTGTATTCAAATATTCATGGAATTTATTCTGTGACATATAGTTACAATTTATACAGAAACATTTTTATGTTGTGTTTATTTAAGGCAGTGTCACCAATCACAAACTCACAGATCACTATGCTGATAAAGAAATAATACAAGAAATGGAAAGATTTAATACAGTTGGGGTAGACTTGAAACTACCTACTTATTATTATATCTTTTTTAAAAAACTTTTTTAAAAAATATTCTTTTCGTTGTAGATGGACACGATACTCTTATTTTACTTATTTATTTTTATGTGATGCTGAGGATTGAACCCAGTGCCTCACTGGGTTATTAAATAGCTTTTCACTGAGTATCGAACCTCAGTGGTGAGGCAAGGACTCTGCCACTGAGCCACAACCCCAGCCCAGGTTATTATCTTTTGCATAATTTTATTATATTTGTTTTTTATCCTGATTCAACTGTTACTGGATTTAAAAAAAAAAAAAAAAGAATGAATTCCTAACACATCTGTTGTATATGTGTTTTCAAGAAGCATTGTCTTGCTTACCATTATATTCCCATCCCTTCACATAGTGTTTTTCTGATAGCAGGAATCCCCAAATTACTTTTTTTTCTTGCTTTTATTATTCTAAGGCAGACATTAGAATAGGTGCTTTCACTTTAACTTTCTCATACGATCTGCACTATTATTCTGTCCTTTAAAGATTTTTATACCCATTTTATAGATAAACTAAAAGGGAGAGTAAATAATTTTCCCAGACACTTCTATCTAAATCATGATTTGAACCAATATGACTCGGAAGTCCACCCTTTTCACTATACTGTGTTCTATTTATTCAAAAGCAAAAAGATTGGATCCCATATGGGACTTCCTAAAGTCTTTAGGGTATTGAGTTGTGTTTTCTTTTCTTTTTTAATGAAATAGAAGAAAATTTCTTCAACCTAACTCTATCCCTTACTTCTCCTAAAGATATTTTAAAAAGTGAACTTTTTCACAGTGCGTATTATAACAAAAGATAAAATAATCTTGCCAAGTGTAGTGGTGCATACTTGTAATTCTAGCTACTTGGAAGGCTGAGACAGGATGATCCCAGGTTCCAAGGTCAGCCTGGGCAACTTGGGAAAACCCTGTCCAAAAAGGGCTTTAGATTTAGCTCAGCGAGAGAGCATTGCCTAGCATGTGCAAAACCCTCAGTTCATTCCTCCATATTGCAAAAGTGTGTGTGTGTGTGTGTGTGTGTGTGTGTGTGGAAGAGAGAGAGAGAGAGACAGAGACAGAGAGAGAGAATTTTCTGAATGCTTTCTCAGAGTCCCAGAATTTAATTTTTTTTATTGGTAGTCCTATTAACTTTCTAACAATTCCAAGGAAGCTATTATTGCAGTGATAAGAGATATTTCTTCCTACATTTTGGAAAGTGGGAAATTAAGCACTCAAAACATTAAAATGAAATTACAAGGTACATCTGCAAGTATAGTACATAGAAATTTAGCCTCATGACTCCTGTTAATGGAAATACAGTTTAATCCCTGCTGTTCCATACTTACTCTACCTCAGAGTGTTTAACATACCATCTCAATTCCTCTGTTAACAAGAAAGACCTTTAAAAGCACATCTTTATAGTTTTATTTAATATGATATAACCTTGTTTGTTTAAATAATAAAACTCCACTAAGAAACCTTCCATTTTCCCTTCTATCTCTCTCAAGATTCCCCTAATCATTCCCTTCACTAATACGAAAGTCGCCCTCATAAGAAAATTCACCTCTATTTCTAAATCATCCACTGAACTAAGAAGACAGAGAGAGAAAAGTGAAAAGTGAAGGGCCCTGCCGCAGTCCGGCTGCAGCAAAATAACCGGGGGGTGACGAGGAACTTGCGTAGATTGATACAGCAGAAGTGGGAGCTGTTTATTGTAGGACAGGAGGGGTATATATACATTCCACACAGCTTATCTTAATTAACATAAACTAGATACAGCAGTCAACCAATAAAGAATCTCCACACTTAATGGCTCGCTGGCGTTACTTCACAAACCAGTCCCCCTGGCAAAATGCTAGGCGCCATCTTGACTTGTTTACAGACTCTAACAGGGCCCCAAAAGTAGCTTGCAAGATAGAGATGGAACTCAAGGTTTCCTCTTGAAAGGGAGTATCTCATGAATTCCAAATGAGGCTCAAAACAAGAAGTTGATAAAAATCTGGTATGATTTCAACTCTAGAGGCTATAAGACCTCAGGCATCTAAACATTTCTGAAACTTACTTTCTCTTCTATCAAATGGAATGATCATGGAGTATTTAATACCTATTTTAGTGGAGTTTTATGAGAAACAAGTGGGATGGCTTTGAAATCATTTTGGAAACTGGCTGAAACTGATAAGACTTTAAATATCATATTGTAAAACTCTATTTTTAGAAAACTTATATTGATAATGAAATTTTAAGGTGGTGAAAGGAAAATGAACAGTATGGATTCAATTTTCCTAATTTACCCTGCATAGTCATATTTTCTGTTTGTATGTTTGTTTGTTTTTGTATTTGTACTATGGATTGAACTCAGGGCACTTGACCACTGAGCCACATCCCCAGCCCTATTTTGTATTTTATTTAGAGACAGGGTCTCACTGAGTTGCTTAGTGCCTCACTTTTCCTGAGGCTGAATTTAAACTCTCAATCCTCCTGCCTTAGTCTCCCAAGTTACTGGGATTATAGGCATGTGCCATGGCACCCAGCATAGTCTTACTTTTTTACCATCCCTCTAAGATACTGTCTCAAGCAACCTCTATGCAAAACACAGTATACCTCAAGGAATAGTAGCAGCTTATATTTGTAAATGTGTCAATAGGATGTAGATATTTTTATTATTGAGCCATTGTTTTCAGTTATGATTTTCATTTTAAGTTAAATGGGTATTTGAGTTAGAATCTTCATATTCTGTTTCATTCAAGATATCAATCAAATCCATATTGTTTCCCTCTTCAGGGACAAAATTGTACATAAGTCTTTAAGAATTCTGATATTGTATCTAGTATTCCCACACATCTCTGTACTGAATTCTTCTGACTCATGGTCCCTGAGTCATATCATGGGCACTTTGATTCATGGGTACGAAGTATATATATATTAGTGATATTGAGAATTTTAGTTTTAGTTAAATATGGTCTGTCATGCAATAAGCCTAATGAATGTAGTTACTGGGAGTATCTATTGAAAAAGTTAAAACAATAAATACCCTCAAGTTACTTTGAAATATAATTTTATGACTTTTTATTATCTAAATCTACAATAATCTTCTTAATTTCATAGATTCAGCATAGCTTTTAAATAAGTTGATGGCAACTAAATTGGTGGAACTTTGCTTAATACTAATAGCTTTTTCTTTTTCTGCTTCAACAACTTAAGAGTATCACTAAGACTAAATATAATTAGAATTTTCTCTTCCTGGAGTAGATGATTTCTGTTCACTAAAGACAGTAGCAAGGGTGTGTGATAGTTCACTATATTTTATTTTTTAACTTAACATCCAAAATATTATCTTCTCAAAGTTTATTTTTTCCTTAGCCATGTATCCTACCAATTTCATCTACCTATCCTACCTTATTTCATCTTGAAAGCTAATATAGTAATTCTGCTGTTTCAGCCACATAGAAAGGATATCAAAGTTTGTTAATATTTTTTAAATAAAGTCCAAAAAATTAGTAATAAATATCACTGACTGCTTAATTGGATTTTTGGAAATATGATTTCTGTTTTCAGTGGAATAAAACCTTAGCTCTAAGGAAACCTGAGTTTTAATTTTGACTTAAAATCTCTAATGTAGCTTTTTAACTCACATTTAATCCACAGTGTCTTCACTAAAAAATGAGTAGATACCTATATAATGAGATTTTTATAAAAAATAGGGTAAAATGTACCTCACCTGAAAAACAGAACACATTCTATAATGTTATCTATGACCTTTGAAGAGGTCAGAATATAAAAAGATAACAGCTTTAAAGACTGTTGCTGTCACCACATTTAAATTTAAAGCTTTTCGGGGTTGGGGTTGTGGCTCAGCAGTAGAGTGCTCTCCTAGCAAGTGTGAGGCCCTGGGTTCGATCCTTGGCACCACATAAAAAACAAATAAATACATAAATTTAAAGCTTTGGAGCAACAAAAATAATAATGAGTTGTAAAAGGCAGCAAACAGGTTGGTAGAAATACTGGTTACAACTACAATAGATTAGTTAATATTAACATCTTAATATGTGCATTTATTAAATTTAATAACTAAGAAATACAGCTGCCAATAAATGAAAAGTAAGCTAATGAATGAAAAAGAAGAAATAAAATGAGTAAACAAAATTTGGATGAAAATATCATTAGATGAAATACGTTAAAAAGATTATATATTCTTAACCCAAATAAATTGTCAAAAACTAAACATTTTAATGTTCAATTCTGAAAATGATTTGAGGATTTAGCACACTCAGATTTTCTGTGGTATTTGATCAGTTCAATCCTGTTACAAAACATTTTGGTAATATATTTTAATAGCTAATCTTTTTCCAGCACCTTTAATCTTGGTGTCCTAAAATTGGAAATTTTTTTAAATGAAAAAAATTTTTAATGAAAATTAAATCTACACCAAGATTTTTATTTCAATACACTATTTATAATTAAAAAAACATAGACATCAAACATATATAACAGTAGGGGATTTTAAAGTATGGTCAGCAATTCAATTTAATATTGTAAATTAATACATTATTTTAGACTGTATAATAAGACATTCAGTTTTAAATTAACTTGTCAATACTAATTTAATTGATCATGTCTTGAGTGACACTCTAAATGATAAGTGATTAAACAAGGCAAGGCCTCTTCCTCTGAGATACAGGCAACTCAACAGGATTTAGAAATGAATATGTACATACATATGTACTATGTAAATCAAGAAGTGTTATTGCTTAAGAAAAGGAAAAACAGTTCAGTGGGAACACAAAAGGGAAGCAGGTAAGTTTAAGCTAATGGTCTCAGATTTCAATAGACATTCCAAGGAGAAAAGAAGAAGACCATTAAAGGAAAATACTAGATATATTCAGAGAATAATATCTAGTCATTGGACTGTAAGAGGCACAGAGGGCTAGGCATGTAGGTTTCGTTCAGAGCACAGAGGACTTAACTTGTATGCTTAGTTATGATGCTGTTGAAGACTATTGAAGAACCAAGTTTTGTGATGTGAATTCAAGTGCTAAAAAATGGAATTCATTTTCTCTTTCAGAGAGGAGAAATTCACCAAACCCAGGTGTTCATTTCACATGGCATACTTTGATTAAATGAGACACTTTTAAAGAAGGCAGTAACAGTGCGATTTTATCCTTATTTCTTCTGTTACTTTTAAGTAAATTTTTGTTACAGCAACTTTTGTTCCTGTACTTTAAGATGTATTTTAGAAACATAGAATAGATTTGTTTTGAAAAAATTATACATCTTGTGAAGGAACCATGCTGTTTTTGGCGGGGGAGCATGTTCATTGCAATATTTGAAAATACCTGAGTAGGGGAAGCACTATAAACACATACAAATTAAATAAATAATATTATAAATCCCTGGAGATGCAGAAATTTGTAATGAGAAAATTTTAAGTTTAAAATCACATTTCAGTTTGTTTTTTTTTAATTATTATTTTGATATTTATTTAAGATAACCAGATGAAAAAAGAGGATGAAAATTGTAGATGAGATTTTTTTTTGCTAACAAGGATGCTCTCTGGATTGCTAACTTGTTACTATGTTATTGTACTATAGTAATAATCAGCACAGACCATGTGGGAACCAAGACCATCTTTCAAGGGATATATCATGAAACAGAACCTATAGTACTTCCTTTCTCCTAAATTAAAGTGAATAATTAGCACAGCAAGATTGATATATGGTAATTGGTTATGGGGATTAGGCTATCTGTGTCATTATGAATAACTTTATACACATAAACCTCAAACTGTTTTTGCTGGTGGTCACTCAGCAAATATTTACTGTGTATAAAGTAGTTACCAGATCAATAAGTGTCAAGATGAATAGACTCTGCTGACAACCTGCTTATAGTGGATTGAGGAAAATATGCAATCTGTCATTCAAAATTCAGTAAAATAAGCTGCTCTACATAAAGTTTAAATACAAAAGAATTTTGTATAAGAAATTATGTACTTGTCAGAAATTCAAGACTACTACTAGAACTTTTGAATTTAAGAATTAGTCACCATCATGATGATCAGCAGTTAAAAAGCCACAGCTGTGACTACACACAACTTCTAACATTCATAAACACACAACATAATGGTATTCCATTATAACTTTCAAATCTCATATCTCTAAGATCTTGCTTGCCAGAAAATGACATAGCGGGGAGTTGATTATCTTTTCACTTCTGTAGTCCAACTCTTGTATGGATACTTTAAAAATTTTTTTTATTTGTTCTAATTAGTTACATGTGACAGTAAAATGCACTTTGATACATCATATATAGATGGATTATAATTTTTCATTCTGGTTGTACATGATGTAGAATCCTACCGGTCTTATATATACATAGGATAAAAATGTCTGATTTATTCTACTGTCNTGTCTCTTGATTGGTGAATTTAAGCCATTAATGTTTAAGGTTACTATTGATATATGGTTTCTACTTCCAGTCATGCTTATTTATTTATTTATTTTAATTTGGCTAGTTTTTCCTTTTTGGTTATTTTTTTTCTTCCCATTACTGAGTTACCTCCCACTGTTAGTTTTGGGTGCTGTTTTTCATTCCTTTTCTTGTAGTGTTTTGCTCAGAATGCCTTGCAGTGCTGGTTTTCTGGCTACGAATTCTTTTAACTTTTGTTTATTGTGAAATATTTTAATTTCATTGTCAAATCTGAAGCTTAATTTTGCTGGATACAGTATTCTTGGTTGGAATCCATTATTTTCAGCGTTTGAAATACGTTGTTCCAGGATCTTCTTGCTTTCAATGTCTATGATAAAAAATCAGCCGTTATCCTAATTGGTTTACCCCTAAATGTAATCTGCCTCCTTTCTCTCGTAGCTATTAATATTCTCTCCTTGTTCTGTATGCTGGATATCTTCATAATTATGTCTTGGAGTTGGTCTATTTCGGTTTTGTATGTTTGGGGTCCTGTAGGCTTCCAGGATTTGGCAATCCATTCCATCTTTCATATCTGGGAAATTTTCTAAGATTATTTCATTCAATAGATTGTTCATTCCTTTGGTTTGAACCTCTACACCTTCTTCTATCCCAATGATTCTCAAGATTGGTTTTTTTATGACATCCCATATCTCTTGGGTGGATTGCTCGTGATTTCTTAGGATCCTTTCTGTGTTGACTATATTCTTTTCAAGATGATAAACTTTGTCTTCATTATCTGATGTTCTGACTTCTATTTGATCTAGTCTATTTGTAATATTCTCGTTTGAGTTTTTAATTTGGTTTATGGTTTCTTGCATTTCTAGGATTACTGTTTGATTTTTTTTTTTTTAAATCTCTATCTCCTGGTAGAGCTCCTTCTTTGCCATTTGAATTTGCTTATGTAATTTGTTTTCAGAGTATACTTTCATTGTTTGGACTTGCTGTCTAAAGTCTTCTCTAAGATTTTGTTCCATCTGAGTTAGGTATGCCTTGAGTTCTTTCTCTGTCCATTTTTCTGATGCCTCTAGGCTCTCCTGTGAATTTAAGTTGTCCTGCATTGTTTGTAATCCTTTTTTCCCTTGTTTTTTCATGGTGCTCACGTTACTTTCCAACTCTGTTTGACTTCTGTGTTTCTGTTTTCTTCTTTAAATTTGTTTTGGTTTTTATAGTTCCAATATCTCTCCTTTGTGTTGGGAGACAATGTTTAGAGATGTTTGATTTAATTGTGATTTAAGGTAAATTGATTAGTTTCACTAAAGGCCTATAGATTTTGATGGCATATATAGAATTGAGGTTTGAACTTAGGATTTTATGTTGAGGTTGGGCGATTTGATGGTATGGAGGTTAGTATATGTTAGCTTCTTTGGGGGGTTGCTCAAATGCAGGCGGATATTAACAAGAGAATAGACAGGAGTACTTGGGGGTAGTTAAGGGCTTAGGCGGACTATAGACCGATTCATAGTATTCATCTATTTGCATTTAGTAAGTTGCACGTAATCTGGGTGGTCATGCTTAAGAGGAAAGATGGGGAAAAGATAAGGAAGCAAACCAAGAAAGAAAGAGGGAGAGAGGAAAGAAATAGAAAAGAATAGAAAAGAAAAAGAAATAATAAAAAAATAATAATAATAAAATGCAGTAAAATAAAAATTACAATTAAAAAATAATAATATAATTATAAAAAAGAAAGAAAAATTAAAATTTAAAAAATTTAAAAAATTTAAAAATTAAAAAAAAAGGGGGGGACACTGTTAGGCTTCTATTTTCTTCGCTTCCAGTAGGTGGTGCTGTGCCTTCCGGGCCAAGATTTTGCCCTCTGGCTGTAGGAAACAATCCGTTTGAGGCCGCTCCCCGCCCCCCGTGTCTCTCAAAACCTGTTAGCTTAGGTTTATTTTTGGTCTCTAGTCCCCTCGCTTTTCCTGCCCAGCCAGGCCTTTCCCAGTGCGATACCTCTCAGCAGTTCAAGCTACACTCTGGGCCTGCAGTTTCCTGGACGTGGAGCACAGCTTTTGGGAACCAGCACCTTATTGTTTTGATTCCCTCCGCTAGCCCCTCCTCCGAGAGCTCGCGAGACAGGTTTCCTTTTCACCACTGGTGGGAGGGGGGAGTTGAAGGTCAGGTGCCTTTACCTTTCCCCACGCCTCTATTCACGCTCACTCTGTTAATCACACCCCCGGAAAGCTGGGGAGAGATTTTATGCGATTTCCCTGCTGTATGGGAGATGGTCTAAATGACACACACCCGTTCTATGGCTGAGTGAGCTGCAATCTGTCGAAAACTGGCAATGGTGACGTCAGCTCTCCAAGATGGTGGCCGCTGGCTTCCTCGGTGGGCTGTCCTGTGTGGAGGACAGAACTGGACTGCTTCCTTCCCCTGTCTCAAAGCCAGAACTCAGCCCGGAGCACAGTGAGGGCACAGCTGGCAGGAGCCCACAGAATCTGCAGCACCGTTTCTCTGCGTTGCTAGCTCGCCATTTCTAGGGACGCCGTTTCCGGCGCGCCTTGGTCTCTAGCAGCGGGGTCAGGCCGCCGAACAAGCAGCTTGAATCTCTGGGCGGACAATTCACTCGCAGTTGAGCCCCAGTAACCCATCCTCGGGCGATGGAAATGCTTCCTCTAGGTTTCAGTGCACCCCAATTTTGCTGGAAATTCCTAACAAGAAAGCTTTTGGCTGTTCTAACTCGTTATTCACCCACACAGTGATGCGGTACATGGGGGTGATGCACTTCATTCGCTGCCATCTTCCCCCTCCCATTCAAGTAACTCAATTCTTCGCTAGCCCTCCCTGCATTATTGTGAAATAGCATCAGCATATCAGACAATATATTCTGCCTCTGGTTTTTTGGGTTTGGCTTAAGTTGCTTAGCATGGTATTCACCAGCGCCATCCATTTACCTGCAAATGCCATAATTTCATTCTTCTTTAAGGCTGAATAATATTCCATTTTCTTTATCCATTCATCTATTGAAGGGCATTTAGGTTGGTTCCATAGTTTAGCTATTGTGAATTGAGCTGCTATAAATATTGATATGACTGTGAAAATTTGGGCCTACTTTTCCTTCCTGTTCGTATAATACAGGAAGATTCACTGAGGAATGTGACAGTACATTTTATGGGCTGTTTAACATTCTTTGCTTTTGAAATATTTTGAGGAAGAAACGTAGCTGTCCCTTTATCCTTAAAGACTTAGGATTCTAGAAAGACAGAGTTTAAATTACTAATTAAACAATTTATTTTAATTGCATTCATAATAATAAAGAGGAATAAAGTGCTAAGAAAAGTAAATTTGTGGGATCTGATCTAGACTAATGGTGTTAGAGAGTGGTGTTTGTTCATCAACATGTGATATATAAGTTCACATCTGAAAGGAATGGAAAAAGCAAGGAGGGCAGACAGGTGTGCAAGGAAAACTCCCTGACATCAGAAAACAAAGGGGCATTGAAGGAAAGTGTGGTGAAGGTAAATGACTAAAGTATAAAGCATGATGACAGATGACAGCTGTCATAAGATGAACCTAATGTAGTAAGCAAGAACTAGATCATGAGGGCCTTGTAAATCATGTTCCAGATTCAGTATTTTAGGTAATGTTTAGAGCAGTTGGAAGAAGGGCTTGGCTTGAACAGTATTGTGCTTATAAAAAATGATCACTACAGTGTCTGGGAATGTAGCTCAGTGGACGAGCCCTTGCCCACATTCATATAGCCCTGGGTTCAATCTCTAGTATCCCCAAAAGTAAATTAATAAATTTTTAAAAGTATCATTGTACATAATCAGGACAAGAGGAGATGGGAAGAACAATTAGGTGAATTCATGGAGAAGTATTTCGGAAATATTAATAGGACTTGGTCATTGGACTTACAGAGTTTGAGATGCCTGTGTACTTAGAAATGTTAAATAACTATCTGGGTGGATATGAGTCTTGTATATCAGAAGAACATTCTGATTTAGAGAATCAGTGACAAAAGATCCCAGGATCAATTCTTAAGAACTCTTAAGATTAAATACAGGAAGATGAGCCAGAAAGGGACTTTCCAAAGGAGTTTAATGTCACAGAGGCAAAGGAAAAGTGTTTCAAGGAGAAGAAAGAGACCATCTATATGGAGAGTTGCTGTGAGTGGCCAAGTATATTCACTGTATTTGGCAACATGGAAGATTGATGCCCTAATTTAGAAACTTTCTCATTCACATGGTGTGGAATAAAATCTATATAAAGTTGGCTAATGAGTGTTGAAATTAAAAAACTGAGTGTAACTATCAATATTGCTAAGTTTGCTTATATAGAAAAGAAAAATGGATAGAGTCTAGGACCATAGACATGTTGTCTTTTCGAAATGGAGGTAATCTGTTAATATTTGTGGGAACTATCCAAGATAGAGTGAGAATGAATTGAAAGACCTAATTCTTTATACATAAGAGAAAGAGAAGAAACCATGGATTATATATAGGTTCAGAGAAGTCAATTCCAAAGAACCAAAGGAGAGATTTTCCTTCAAAGGGAAAGGGGTACCTAAAAAGGTAGGTTCTGATGGAAGTAAGTTTATAGGTAAATGTGGGAAGAAAGTCTTCTCGGGTATCTTGTATTTTCTTTATGAGTAGGTGGTAAGGTTATTCTGTGAGAGTTAAGGGTAAATAAGGTGGTCAGAAATTTTTGGAAAGTAGAAATTTTCTACTATAAAAATGTGAGTCATATGAGAACAAAATTACTATAAAGAAATTACAGGACTGCTCTTCAGTGTTAAGGGCTTGTGAGATTATAGTCATTGATCTAGAATAGTCTAAAGTCTAAGCGCTAATTGTCCTGGATCCTCCAAGTTTGGCATTTTGCCAGTCAGTTATGACAGAAGGGCAGATGAATTAAGAATTGGCAAGAATGTGATTGAAATATTAGGCTCTGCTATCTAAGCTAGAGAAAGAGTAAGAATAAAGGCCAAGTTGGGTAGGAGAAGGGTATTACTGTAATACAGCTGATAAATAGGAAGAAAATAGAAAAATTGCAATCTATAGGTATCATTAAGGACAAAAAGTGGGCTTAGTTTGGCAAACTTGAAATATAGGAGGCTAACCAGAAATGGGGATGTTTGTGCTGTTGATTCTGGTAGTATAGATAGGGATTGATGACACTACCTGGAGTATTGTTATTGTTGGAGCAGAGGAGATACCACTGTAATGAGGGTCTCAAGGCCATAAGGAGCAGAAATTTTTAATGTCTCCATGGAAAATGCTGTAAGTTAGAATGAGAACAGGAATTGGTAGAAAGAAAGACAAGGAGCTATAGGTGCCAAGTCTCCGCTGGATAACTTTGGGTGACAGGTGACATTGATTAACTTTATAAGCATTACATGGTAAGATCACTTTAAAAAGATGATGTTGTAATTCTTTTCCTAACATTGATATGGTATAATGACTAATGATTATGGAAAAAGAATGGTATCTTTTTAGAGACAATATTTACCTCTTCCTGCCTAGATTTTTAGTTTTTAATCACTACAGTTATTTATTCCTTCCTTTTAGTTTAATAGACTTGAAATGATTCATATTAAAGCATACCTTATTGAAATAAATGACCTCAGAAGGCTTACAAAAGTACCGTAAATTATTGATTCCATTTTAGCATGCTGTTTCATTAGGGGTTTGTATTTGAACTAAGGCTTTTGTGTTGATTCTGTGTACTTTTTGGTCTTATGGGTTATTTTTTATGTTTGATTTCCTTTAATATCCCCAATTATTTGCTGTTATTCATTTTTAAAAATCATGTTGCTTACTGTATTTGTGCTAGTTTGGAAGTCAACTTTGGGAAGTGGTTACATTTTAACCTTATTTTTAAAGGCACTGGCACTGACTTTTCATCTCACCAGTAGGAAAAAGATATATAAATTCACGGAAGGAAGTTCCACATGCTTTCACTGAGGGAAAAGAATATAGTGCCCTTTGTGTGCTAATGCATTATCTTAGCAGTTGCCCATTCCATTCTAATTTTACTGGCTTATAAAACCCCATGTGGGAATTCACTTGTGAAAAGTGGAAAGATAAAGTCAGGGGAAACCAAGCTTAGACAATTCTTTTGTGCTGAATTTCCATGTATAGAAACACTTTTATCTAGTAAGTGTAGTATTGGATCTCAAATGGCTTCCTGGGAGAATCCAATGTCTGTTCAGACAATATGAACAAGATAAATTATGTCTCTGCAGCTATTCAGAGGAAAAAGCCTGGGCTCCACATAGTGCTGGCTCTGGAGATCCAGGTGGAAGAAGCAGTGATTGTTGTGAAACTCCACAGAATAGGCTTCATTTTGTAACAACAGGTTTAGCTCCATAGCTCATCATCTTAATCATCTCTTTCCCATTCATTTCTCCAAATGCCACTTGTGGTTATAGTCTTCCTATATTTCTCATGACGAAAGCTTTTATAAAATGACTATTGTGTTCATTTGCATGTGTGCTTGTGTGTGTTAAAGTAAATAAATTGGATCATGTTAGATACACATTTTGTCTCATTTAATAATATATCACAGAGATCTTAACAAATCCACATAAAAGATTGTTTCAGTCTTTTAGCAACTGCATAGAATAACATGATGTGGGTATTAAAATAATTCATTTACCACGTCCTACACTGATTAATACTTTTGAAGTTTCCAATTGTCTTTGTTAATAGTACTGCAGTAAACATTCTTCCTCATACTCTTGGTCTTTACAGCTGTATACACTGGGAAAATTCCTAGCAGTGGAATTTATCCATCATGCAATTCATGCATTTAAAATTTTTGGTGAATGATCCCTAATTGCCCACCAGAGAGATTATTTCAGGGTATATTTCCTCAAACATCTACTTGTACTCATATAACTTTGTCAACATTGAACAATAAGAGGTTTTTAAGTGTATGACAGCTTAGTAGAGAAAAATTGTATTTTTATCATGATTTTGACTTGCATTTCTTTAATTCTGAATGTAGGTAGGCATTTTCTGTATTTATCATTTTTATTTTTTTCTGCAAATTGTTTATTCATATCCTTGGTTCATTGTGTATTAAATTATATGCAACTATATATAACAGGAATTTTTCTCTAGTTGACCTTTTATGATTATTTTTAACCATGTAGAAATTCTGTATATCTATTTATATTCTCTGGGTTTTGTGTTTTACATACAAAGCCTATACTTACTTCATCCATGATTTCTTAGAATACTTTTTAAATTTTGTATTTTTTTTTTACTATTGAGTTCTTGATATATCTGGAACTTACTTCAGATTGTAATGGGCCCATCATCTCTTTCAAAATATGTCCTGTTTTTTCCTGTTGATTTTAAAATTTAATATGGAAAATACTCATTTAACTGAGTCAATTTTTATGTCATTCATCTTACTGTTTCTTCCTTTCAGTCAGGTACTAGCAATACAAATACAAAATAGATCGTTGTCATAAGTGACAGTATTGTAAATTTTGTTAAGTGTGTGGTTTTAACTTTTTGCATGTGCTTTTATTGCAAACACAACATATTTTAAAATTATTTTTTTATTAGTCTTTTTTTTTTTTTACCAGTCTACAAATTATTCAATGCTCACACTTTGTCTTAAATTTCTTTGTATTCCTAGGATCTAGTATGTGATAAATGTGTGTTTCTATTTAAGTGACCTTTCCTTTGATTCTTTTTTTTTTTTTTTTAGCTCTTTGAGCTATTTATTTATTTTTATTTACAGTTTATGTTCAATGCAAATCAGTTCCATAACATGAGAAGTTACTATGAATCAAAGCATAAATACACCGACACAATATATAATCCAAATAGATGTACAGCATTCAGGTATGAATTAAAGGGGCGTGTTCATTCACACACACAGTAGCTTTAGATCTGTTTGATCTGGTTGTTCCTGTGTAGGTTTCGAATGATGAGAAAAAGTGATTTGGGTTATCAAGACTACAGTGGCCATATTAGATACTGGAACATTTAAGCATCAATATGTGTCCATGCAAACAAAAGATTTCAGGGAGTGTAAATTTTTCAAAAGGTTTCTGTGTATCAATGCAGTTGTAAAAGATTAGAGGATCAAGACTGCTTTTAAGCATAAGATCAGGTTCTAACTACTTAAAAATATTGACTGATAACAGAAAGTGTTCTAAACGTGGCTATTCTGATCCAAAGTTTTTTTTTTTTTTTTAAAAAAAGGTATTTACAGAAAAAATATAAAAGTTTTTGTGAATTTAATATGCACTTCTCAAATGCTGATTTATAAATTTGGCTTCTTCACATAGTTGCCTTTCTAATTTCAAGATTTGCCATTCTACCTTCAAAGCTGACCATTTTAATTGTGAAAGGTATTCAACAAATGCAGAAATAAAAAGCAGCATTTTGAAATTAGTTGAGGTCAATGCAGTTCTACTCTTTGGAATCAGTTTAGCTAAAGGAATCTGGCACTCTTGTTGAATGAAAACAGGAGATGGAAGATACCTACCATTTGACTTTGTGAGGATAAGCAAGACTTACTCATGAGGCGTGGATTTGAGGTGAATTCCAATCTATCATTGCCCTGGCACATGTCAATTACTACATAAAAGTCCAAACATAATGTCAAAACCAAAAACCACAGAGGAAAGAGTTCAATTCCAAAAGGAACAGAAATAGTTTAACAATTTGAAACTTTATCTAGAATATATAAGCATTAAATTAGCACTGCTGAAACGATACATTGAGGATTTACAGTAACACCTGAAGTGCCCTCTATTGTACATATAAATAGAATCATGGAAGCTTTTTATATTACCTGTTTTATGGCCTTATAGGTTTCATGAACCAAATGAAAACTAAAGTCTCCATTCCACATTCCATCCTTTATGTCTAGATAAAATCTATTCTTGTTTTCAAGGTAGAGTCTTAAGTGTCCATATTTCTTATGCCTCATTCAGGAAATCGTGTCTCAATTTTGGATGTTATCTCTTTTTATCTTGTATGTGAAACTCCAGCAGATTTAATATTGGCATTCATCACTTATGAAACCCTTCACATGTCCTTCAAACCAATCAATTTGGAATTCTCAACATTTTCTATGTCAATAAAATCAGGTGTGGAATTGGTAGATTTGATGCAGACCTGCTTCTTCCTTGACACACTGGACGTCTAGTTGCTATTTCAGATTGGATTTAGAAGATGGGGAAGTAGAGATGTTTCTTGGCCTGCCTGAGTCTCTAACATTGTAGAGATGTAGAAGAGAGAGCAAGATCACAAGAAGACTGGCTGTTGACTGCAGGGCACTGCCACCTATGTTGGGTGTAGCATTAGTTGAACTGGGAGCAGGAGAGGTACTCTGTGAGGAGTTACTTGAAAGTGTCATAACAGCTGTTTGGTTTGAATAAATCTTGGTGGGTAGGAGCAGTGTCAGAAGCAGCAGCCCCAGCTCCAGACTGGCCACTATCGCTCTGCCCATGTCTGCTCTGTCGGTGCACTGTCTCCCTAGATGCTAGATTCGAGGAGATAGGGTGGCTCCAGAAGTGTGCAGGCAAGGTCTCCTTTGATTCTTTAAAGTGCATTTTTTCCTTAGTCACTTTTGTGTTTATTATGAAGTACTTTTTCTTTTTTTTTTTTTTTAATTTTTTATTGTTGGTTATTCAAAACATTACATAGTTCTTGATATATCGTATTTCACCCTTTGATTAAAGTGGGTTATGAACTCCCATTTTTACCCCATATACAGATTGCAGAATCACATCAGTTATCCATCCATTGATTTACATATTGCCATACTAGTGTCTGTTGTGTTCTGCTGTCTTTCCTATCCTCTACTATCCCCCCTCCCCTTCCCTCCCCTCCCCTCTTCTCTCTCTGCCCCCTCTACTGTCATTCATTTGTCCCCCTTGTATTATTTTTCCCTTTCCCCTCACTTCCTCTTGTAT
>NW_025999842.1:20673626-20825951 GCF_001458135.2 Marmota marmota marmota | reverse complement strand
TTTTTTTAAAGACTGATTCTTAAACTTTTTTTGCATTAAACTAATTTGAGTTGGGTGCAGTGGCACGGCACATGCCTGCAATCCCAGCACCTTGGGAGGCTGAAACAGGAGGATCACAAGGTCAAAGCCACTCTCAGCAAAAGCTCCTGTCTCTAAATAAAATACAAAATATGGCTGGGGATGTGGCTCACTGGCCGAGTGCCCCTGAGTTCAATTCCCAGTACCCACCCAAAATAATGATGATAATAATAATTTGAGGAGGTTATATATATGTACATTCAAGGACATGGAAAGATGTTTAATATTAAAACCGTGGTCTGATACTACCATACTCATTAGTATGGCTAAAATGAAAAATAATGACGTTGTCAAGTGCAGACAAACATTCGAAGTAACTGTAACTCTTGTTTTTTGCTGATATAATAAATTAGCCATTCTGGAAATGGTTTGCCAGTTTGTATAAAGTTAAACATAGCGTTTACCATATGACCCATCTGCTCCATTACTGGTAATTACATTTAAACATGAAAACATAGACACACACATACACACACACACACATCTCAATGTTCATAGAGGTTCTATTTATAATTACCCAAACTGTAATCTATAAACTTACTCAATGTCATTCAGTGAGAGATTATATTATGAAACTGATATGCCCATTGATACTATTGAATATGATTTGGCATTAAAAAGGAATGAATTATTAATATGTGTGCAACAACTTGGATGACTCTTAAAAGGCATGAAGCTGAGTGAAAGAAACCTGTCCAAAAAGCATATATGCTGTTTAATTCAATATATAACACTATAACATTCTTGAAGTGACAGAACTTTAGGGATGAAGAATAGATCAGTGGCTACCACAGATTGTAGGTAGGGAGGGCTTCTATAAATAAATGGTACAAAGGAGTTTTATATCTTGATAATGGTAGTAATTATACATATTGATACATATGTTATAATTCATAGAACTGTATGCCAAAAGTAGCTTTGCCAGATGATAATTTTTAAAATAAGATTTTTAAAAGTACATGTCCTTGGACTTCTTCCCCAAAGATTGCAATTCATTTATACTGTGAGCTATGGCAGACCACATATGAAAAATTCAGATTCAAACATTAATAGTAAGAAACCTAGACCTGTTTTTAAGTCTTTTGTCAATCAGGTCTCTGTTGAACTAATAAAAAAGAATGTCCAGAATAAGAATAGAGATAAGAGAAGTGTCTGTTAAGTTTCTCCTAGGTCCTCACAGAGACCAGAGGTGTATACCCATTGGGTTAAGTGTACAACCCTTGTGGTTGGAGTAGAAGGTACTGTGTGAACACATTCGCCTTCTGAGAAAATTCTTACTGCAGTTACATACTTCCAATGTTTAATTTTCTTCCTGTGCCTTGGTACCCCAGCAGTCTTCACCAAGTCCTATGTTAACTGGGGTTTATTCAAGGAATCTAGATATAATATAGCACATATATTATTAGTATATTTCAATACAGGATATTTAGACTTTACATGAAACAAACAGCAGTTCACCAATATGGTTTGTACAGAACATCTCCAAACATATTCTTTCTCTTTGAGCTCTATTCTTAAATATTAGAAATTAAATAGGTGAAGTGTCTTCTATCCCTTCCTTTGGCATCTAAAGGAGCTGTTATTTCTTAGCAAACACTCCACAACAGACTTTGTCCCAACATCTTTCCTTATTCATAAGAAGTGATTATAGGAATATTGACCATAAGAATATTGCTTGTCTGAAAAGATAAAGGCTGATTCAGTTAGTGTAATTGGTTGTAAAGTGTGTGATAAAATGATTTGTACAGGCTGACTACGTTGCACCAAAATAAAATAAGAATATGCCTCTTTTGAATTTGAAAGGGGATAGTCTGGATAGTCTTTGTTACATATGTGTGTATTTTGTTTTGAATTTAAGGCTTAAAATGTGCAAGTTGTTATTTATTTAGCTGGCCACTAGATGGTGTGGTTTGCTAAAAGTTTTACCCTTCCCTCAGCTTTAGAATTGAAACCAATTTCATGGAGTGCGAGCGATTTTCTTAGATCCTATCTTCGTGATTAATTAGTATAATTATCTTAGAAGTTTAAAATTGTAAGTAACCTGAGAGTTAGATAATCAGTGTAGCGTAATATGGACTAGAATCCCAGTCTTACTGAAATCTCACTCCCTGCTGATACAGTGTTTTTACATAAAAGTATGGGGGAAAATGTTCTTAAAGCTCTTCAATTGTTGATAATGAGATTTTTTCAGAATAATAACTAGCACATAGCATGATACCCAAAAGAAGCTTTGTCTGTATAAACATTTTTTAAATGTTTATCTGAAATTTTTAATTTTCCAAAAATGTGTTCTCTAGTATACAGTAAGTCTTTAATGAAATTTTTTTGGATCTTCTGCTATAGCACTTATACGTATTGCAGATAAGTGTACCAAATCCCATATCTGAGCTCAGACCAGGCCAAAGAACAGACACCATAAGTGAAATCAGTACACACAGCTAATTGTAAAGTTGAGGATCCAAGACAGGTGGTCAGTTCTATCCCATCAAAGCTCACCATAAACAAAGCTGTAGGTGAACAGTGTTGGGTTTATTGACTCATCACAGTGATCAAGACCATGGCGAGCATGGAAGCGTCTCAGTAAAAGGAGCAAGTCTTCTAGGCAGTGGATCTGGAATAGAAAGTAGATGTGATTTGTCAAAAAAAGAGATTTCAAGGCTGTGGTGGGTAGTGTAGGTAGGTGGGGTTAAATTATGGGAATTAAGTGTTTTAGGCCTGCCACAGTCTGGCTGGGCACACAATCACGAGCCACCACACAGCTTGTAGATTCAAACAGCAACTCTTTATTCCCGAACTCACACCAGCCGTCTACAATCACGTTCTGGGGAAATCCACGTTCTCTGCCCAAATCCACATTCTCTGGGCTTCTGTCTCCCAAAAAATACTGTCTGAATCCCGTGAGAACTCAAGGGGAACTCAGGCAGCAGGATACGCCCTATTCCCAGCAGGAATAATCTTAAACCTTAAACCTGGAACCTAAACCGAGAACGCCCTAATCCGCCTTGGTCCTTGAGCAAGGTCACCTACATTCAATGTCACTGCAACATGGGGTACGCTGGCAAGGAAATTGTCATACCTACTTGGCTAATGGCTCCCATCATAGGCCCTTGTATTGTAAGGACTCCAGCCTTATAGGGAGTTGGGATACAGGTTTTTGCTTATTTTTAAAATAGTATTTTTGGAAGAATAATAAACAGGTTATACTGATTAATTGCAAGAAAGGACAGCTAGATAAAGGAGGCACTTGCTTTTTACTTCATTCCTTTTGAATTTTGTATCATGTTCTGGTATTACCTACTTTTAAGATAGATAACAAAACAAATGATTTTTGTATAAGATATACTAAGATTGTATATACTTAGATCTTATATACTAAGATTCAGTCACATCCTTGGATACTTAATTTTATGCTTTTGTTGATAAACTCTTTCAGCAGCTATGTTAAATAGAAACTGCTTTTAAATACTAAATAATGTTTTTATGTTTTGTTGATATCTACTCTAGGTGCAAAAGTCAAGAAATAAGCAAGTACGAGAGTTATTCCCAGATGGTTTTAGTATTCATCATGCAGGAATGCTTCGGCAGGACAGAAATTTAGTTGAAAACTTGTTTTCCAGTGGTCATATCAAAGTCCTAGTCTGTACAGCTACGTTAGCCTGGGGTGTCAATCTCCCTGCTCACGCTGTTATTATTAAGGTAGGAGCTTACCTTCTTTTGATACAAATTTGTGTGTGTGTTAAAACAAACCTATGGATTGATTTATTTAGAAAAATATTGTGATTTGGCTGTTTCTTTGACATTGAATGTTAATTTATATAAGGGAAAAAATATTTTCTCCAATAAAATTCAGTTTATATTGTAAAAATTTAACTATCACAGATGATGAAGGGATTAGTTAAAGTACACTTTCGAGATCTTACTGTATTTGCCCAATTTCAGTATGCAGCTCTTCAGGATTATATTTATGTGTACTTATGTAAATTTTTATTAACTTTTCCTTATCTAGGGAACACAAATATATGCTGCAAAAAGAGGCTCCTTTGTTGACCTTGGAATTTTAGATGTCATGCAGATATTTGGCCGAGCTGGACGACCACAATTTGACAAATTTGGGGAAGGAGTCATTATAACAACACATGATAAACTCAGCCATTACCTCACTCTGCTCACTCAACAAAACCCAATTGAGAGTCAGTTTCTGGAAAGTCTTGCAGATAACCTAAATGCAGAGGTAAGATCTGATCAGTCAAAAGTTGGGATAGAATCGTCAGCTTTAAGAATAACGATAAAGGTTCTGTTGGTTTTTACTTTGTAGTATTTAGGAATACAGATTATGCCATATAGTCATAAGACAAAAGAGGCTTGCGGGGGGGGGGGGGTCGGATATTGTTGATTAACTCACAGCAGTATAAATGTAGACAACAATACTGACAGGAACTCATTGTTAAATGACCATGCTTTCAATCTATGAGGTTTTGCTATAGATCAGAAATCCAATCTAAAGTTTACAAATCAGGGAAACAGAAATAGCAATAACTGATATTTTTAGTGCTCAATTGATGATTAATATTTGTATGAAGTTTTTCTAAGTTTTATGAAGCTTTCTTGTCTTTATTAGGTCATTTGATTAACTTTGTTATGTAAAATGTGATTGCCTAAATTGAGCAAGAGTATAATCTTTTATTTCAAATGTGTGTGTGCAGGCATGTGGGAGTGTGTGGGGGGAGACTTTAATAATAGGATTTAAATAATGGACCCGGAAAGCATAGGTAACATCTCAACTGGTAAAAAAAATAAACATTTTACAATTTAGAGTATATATATCAAACTTTCAAATGAATGTTCAAAGTTCAGTGCAATGTTTTCATGACAGTTTTAATGACTGCACAAGTATTCAACACTTTCCTACCTCAGTATCCTTTTTTTTAAAGTTAACTCAAATAATATAGGTAATTTAGGTAAGATGTAAATATTGAATAAATGAATGAAATATTCACAATCATATTCACAATCAAATATTACTTATTGTGTGCAAGTCTATATGGAGTACTTCTTAAACAGCTTATAGAAATTCTATTCGGGTTATTTAGAAGACTCTTTATAGAGAATGAAAGACACACTCTACATTATGTAGTTCTTCTGTTAAGAAACATATAGTCCAAAAGGAGAAAAAAAAGACATGGAAAGAAAATGACAACTTCCATAGAAGTACTTGGTAGAAGGAGAAAATATGTTTGACCTGGGGCTATCAAAAAAGGCTTTTTTCAGGATGATAGTAAACTTAGTCTGAGTTCAGAGGATAGATAAGTTTTGGAAAATAAGTTTGAAAGTAAGAAAAAAAGCATGAAAAGCACTGGTTTACCTTAATAAAATTACAGGACAACAAAAAGAGATTAGAAAATAAAATTTGACTCCAAAGAAAATATTATCATAGCTCAATTTTGGTCCTCATTGCCTACCCTGATTGCATGGTGTAAGTAATTAGGTCTGGGCCAATAGTGTTTATAATGGGATAAAATCTATTACTGTAAAGTGATGGTAATAGTAGCATAGGCTAGAGACTGCTGGGTGCTTCATGTACATTCTCTTATTCTGTCAGACCTGCTAAGTAAATATTATCCTCAGAGAGATGTGTAACTGCCCAAGGTCACTAAGGTATAATTTTTAGAACTAATATTCAAACTGAGGTCTATTTAGCTCTAAACAAGATCTTTTTATTGTTGCTTAAGACTTCTGTAATCTTATTAAAAATGTAATAAGTTAAAAAAAATACATTACCCTACATTAGGATTCTCCCTTCTTTTCTTCTAAAACCTGAACTAAACATGTTCCAAAATGGTAGCCATAATTTCTCTTACATTTACAGTAAAAAAGAAAAAATAATCCTGTTTTTCTAAAATTTTGCTTAAAGAGCATGTCAAGGAATACTAAATCTTAGCCAACCTAGAATTAGTTCTTGATAGTTTTTGTAAGTGGTAGTCACAATGTGTTGATGTTATTATGCAGAAGACACAAAGTAAGTAAAACAATGCTCTTGTCCTCAGGGAACTCTTTCCTGGGGACAAAAATGTAGCACCAGTGAAACTGTTTGATCTAGCCCTGCGTATAAAAATAGCCCTTAAGTTCATCTCATATTAATTAAAGTACTTGCTAGAAATGTCATTTTCAGAAATGTCAACACACTCTGAGCACAATTCCATTTAGTGATATAAAGGGCATTTAAATAATGAAACATATAGATTGAAATTTTTAGTTACTATAATGAAGTATAGCCATTGCTAAACTTGCTCATATCTTGGTTTACTGGAAGAGCTCCCTGTTAACAGTAAATTTTCCTGTTAATGAAACAAACTCCTTTAAATTATAGTTGAATGTGAAATTAAACTTAGTCATCTGTACACATCAAGTGTGAAATTGGTTTATAACATAAATCTGTGCTGCATTCTTAATGGATTTGTAAGTCCTTAGACTGCAAAAAATCTTCGCAAGACTCTAAAATATCACTAATCAACATAAAGGCTATGTTAGGATAGTAATGTTGCCTTTATTAATATATTTGATTTCATGAATATCAATTTTGACCATGAATTTAGAAAAACTGGAGAAAATATTTTATGAAGTATAATTTAATGCAAACATTTTATGAGACATCTTTGCTGATTGATGCCTAATGGGGCTAGCTCCATAATGCTAAAGTTGAGAAGTAACAAATCCCTTTCCTATAAAGAGCCACTTAACTTTGCACTGTGAGAAACACTGATATATGTGTTTCAGGCTAATTAAAATGTATTCATGTTGCTCAGTGTATATTCTGTTCTAATCCCTATATTCCATACTTTTTAACTTTGTTAATTATTCTATATCCTAACATGTACATTCTTTGTGTACACAGAGTTCTTGTCTCTTCAGGATGTTGTACATATACTGGCTCTTGAGTTAAAACCTCCACAGTCTGACTACCCTTCCTACTTCCATTACTCCTCAACATAGGCCTTCTGCCCTAGGAAGCTATTACTCTACTCACTTCACTTAGAAAGGCCCAATTTTCTTTTTTATGAAATATAGATGCTCTCATTGTGAAAATTCAATAAGTGCCTGTTCCAAGTTGGTAGGCAATATAGTATCACTATTTTCTGATAATCCCTTCATATGTAGCCCTACTTAAGCAGTTCATATATAGATATAAATACATATATGTATCTATATATACATACATGCTCATGATTATATTTGCTTATTTAGTTTCTAAAAACTATATAAAGTTGATAGAAACCATATGAATGGTTTTAACTAGTTTTTTAAAACACACATATAGTAAAAATAAATAAGGTAACCTTAAAGACTAAAGTTTAAATAGATAAATATGAAGTGACACTTGAGTCTGATTTCTGAATTACCAAATTTGGAGTGGATTTTATTTTTGTTAAAGAAGAATAAAAGTTATTACACTATACACTAATGCCACTTTTACATGTTATATTTTTGAGAATCTGGTATGTGCTAGACTCTGTGGGTGTTGGGCTTCTATTTGTCATCTTAATTACTTATACATGCCTCACCTCCATAACTAGAGAAGTGAGGTCAGGGACCATACTATTTGTTACCATATCCATTGTACCTTAAATAATATACAGGCTTTTTAGTGGCTTGTTATGATTATGGAGATAAATGAATAAATTTCAAAAAGAGGGAGTATGGAAAAAATACAAGTTTTATGAAAGGCTCCTGTATCAGATAGCCACTAGGGGACAGCAAATATTTTCAAGAAAATTTTTATTTTTGTCACTAGGTGGCATTCAAGGATTAGTCTCAAAATAAGGTATACCTTTACATTTATTTTTCTGGATAATCTCTTCCCTTTTAATGAATTATTAGAAGATTTCCATTACATGATCTAATTTTTGATACCTACTTTCTCTTTTAATCTTATAACTAATAGCAATAGGTAATTATTAATGTTTATTTGATAAGTCTGATTTTTAAATTGTCCTTTATAAAATTTTTGTCTCTTGAGATTTGTATAGTATTTTAAAAGAGCATCATAAGGTCAAAAGGGAATGAATATAGGTTGTTATTTTAAAGTAATAACATAAAGTAATAAGGGAATATAGGTCACTATAAAAGAATATATGGGTTATATGACAATACAGTTTTGACTTGCAAATAATGAAATCAGAAATAGGTGAGACTGTCAGCTATTTATCCGTATCATCAAACTAGTTTTATTTACCTAAGCAGACTGGAAAAACTGTTTAAACATCCTACACAACTCTCTTATTGGCTTAATTTTAATTCTTACTGCTTTTCATTTTCTGAAAAGCCTTACAGTTTAGATTTAGGAAATGTACTTATTTACCTATAGTATGGATGGCTTGGTCATTTTTAAGTAAACTAGTGGAAATTTAGAAGTAAATAGGCAGAATCTTCTTACATATTTTTACTTTTGGTTGTCCCACTTTTTAAATAACAAATACTATGATGTAATATTATAGTGAAAATTATATGCTGCTGTATCTCATCTTCAATTTACTCAAGATAGCTAAATGTACACTTTTTTGTTGTTGTATTTTGTTTTGTTTGGTGCTCGGGATTGAACCTAGGACCTTCTGCATGCTAATCATGTACTGTACCACTCCCAGTCCATCTACATTTTTATTTCATAAAAAAAGTTATATAGAATTAAAAATTATAGGGATTAAATCAAACATGAAGATTTTTATTTTCTTCAGTATTAGTACAAAAAGTGGCAGCATTTGTTTTCCTTCCCCCCCCCCCTCCTGTGAGTGAAAAAAACGGTTCAGGAACAAATTTATAGCTGTCAAGTTTCACAACTTTGGTTAATTGTTAAAGTAAAAAGGGTACTTTAAGTAAAAGCAGAATTACTTCCTATAAATCCCTTGCTTAAAGAACTATTTTAAGAATACATCTCATTAAAATTCTGCATTAATATCCTTATCTAATCATTTCTTTCTCTTTATTACACAGATCTTATATTTATTGTTGTGTTCTAAATTATTAACCTTTGGTTTTATTTAATAAATATATCACAAATCACTTCAAATGCTATATTAAACATTATATTTCCTTTCTGAATATAATCTAAACAATCATCCAATGATTACTTTGGTTCAAATGTTTAATTATCATATTTTCCCTTTGCTTAAGTTTACCAATTAAAAAAAACACCCTATTCTTGTATGATTTTGAAAGCATAAATATTAATATGTCTAAATACCAATAAATTTGCTTTGCTTTGTGCAGAAATAATTGCATTTTCCATTATATGCATATTGTATGTTTATACTGGCAGTCCTCTAAATGAGTATCTCTAAAGGTAAAAACTACCATTGTACCTTCTATGATTTTATTGATGACAGTGCACAGAATCAGGATAAAGATTGACAGAATTAATAATATTTCATTTTTTTTTAATAATGTTGAGTTTTATTTTTGAATCTTTATTCATTTTATTTATTTTTTTATGTGGTGCTGAGGGTTAAGCCCAGTACCTCACATGTGCTTAGACAAGTACTCTACCTATAACCCCAGTCCCATATTTTGTTATTTTTATTCTGGTACACTTACATTTAAACATATTCAGTCGTTTTATTATATAAAATGAAACTAAAACAAAATGGATACAGAATATGAAAAAGAATTAACAAATGTCAAAAATGTCCTTAATGCTATGTAGAATTAAAATCCATACAGGGAAAAATAATCAAATGTCATCATTGAGTAAGTTCAGTTTGGGAAGATAGCATTTCCAATGTATTATTCTCAATGAAATAAAGAGGACTGCTGTTTTCGTTAACTGAGAAGTCATTTCAATGATTGTGCTTACCTTCTTTAAATGTAGCACAATGTTCTATTTTGAAAACTTAATTTCTGGCAGAATGGCCTTTGCTGTAATGTTTATGTTTGACTTTAATGCATTACTTTAATTTCTGTTGTATTTTTGATTTGCAGATTGCTCTGGGAACAGTCACAAACGTGGAAGAAGCAGTGAAGTGGATAAGTTACACTTACCTTTATGTACGGATGAGAGCAAATCCATTAGTGTATGGCATCAGTCACAAAGCTTATCAGGTAGAAAACTCAAACTCATTTATTAAAAAAAAAAAAAAAAACACCTCAAACCTTCTTTTTGGTTCTGTACTCCTTTCATGATGTGAGGATAAATATTTGCTACTGTTGCCTCATCTGAAAAGAGTTATGGACCTACAAGAAAAATAAAGAGCCTTAATCGTTTTTTAAAATACACTAAAGAAAATTAAATTGGTTCCTTGTAATTATTTTGCTTTATTTGAATCTCTTTTCCCATTAATAATGTTGATATTTGTATCATTCTATTTTTCAGGTATATTTCTGTTAGATGTTAATATTTCACCATGATTTTTTACTCTGATACATTTAGTTTTAGAAATAACCAGATATAAGGAAACATATAGACCATTTTTAAAAATAGGCTTGTTATATACAATGTACTCCTCCTGTCATGTCCCTTCTATGCCCTATAGTGAAATTAAAAGATAGCATTAATGCATTATTGTCTTAACAGTTTAAAGTTTGAAGTCAGTTTCATGATTCAATGTGTATGCATAGACAGAGAATTAGATACATGTGATAACAGGTCTTCCTATGAGCTTTATAGTTGTGTGGTCCATGTGGCTTACAGATCTTGTCTTTTCTTTAGAACTATGCTTTATATACTGTAAATGCTTCCTAATTACAGATAAAATTCAATCGTAATGTAATAAAAACATTATTTCACCATCTTCATATGATATTTACCTCTGTTAAGTCAAAATTATTAAAGAGGTTGAGTCTAGCTCAAAATTATAGTTTTTCTCTATTTACCAATACACATACACACAAATATTGTATTGATAAATACACATACATATGCATTGTGTGTGTGTGTTTGTGTGTGTTTGTGTGTGTGTGTGTATTGGTAAATGCTATATATAAATATATGTGCATTTGTTATCAAAGCAATTGCCAAACTTTTGGGGTTTTTCTTTCATTTTTCCTTTTCTTGTGCAGTAGATTTTGCCATGGAAGAGTTGAAACTTAAGACTTAGGGGGAAAAAATTAAGAATAGTAGTAGCAACTAGTTCTGAAGCTGGTAATCTGAAATTCTTAGGTTTTTATACTTGGGTCTTCTTTACATAGAATTCCACTACTTTTCTGCTTCTCAGTTAAAATATGTGCTGATCTTCAAATGGATGTCCTATTTTATAAGCGATTTGTTCTGTTATAAAATATAACTGCATTATAATCTGATTTTATACATTTTTATATTTATTAATTTTTAACTGGTACTCTATAGACACACATAAAGGTGGGATTCACTGTGGGTTATTCATACATGTGCATAGCATAATTTGGTCAGTTTCTTCACTCAGTTCCTCCCTTTTCCATCCCTTCTCCCTTCCCTCTGTACCCTTTATCTACTCCACTCATCTCCTTTCTATTTTCATGGGACATTGCCCACCCCCTTTCCCTATTTTTTCAGTTCCTTAGTTAACTCTTGCTTCCACATATGAGATAAAACATAAGGCCATGACTTTTTGAGTCTGGCTTATTTCACTTAGCATGATGTTCTCCAGTTCCATCCATTTGCCAGCAAATGCCATAATTTCATTCTTCTTTATGTCTGAATAAAACTCCATTTTGTACATATACCATATTTTCTCCATTCATTCATATGTTGATGGGTACCTGAACTGGTTACATAACTTGACTATTGTGAATTGTGCTGCTGTGACTCAGCAATCCCAAAAGACCTTGCACTTTTTAAATAATGTGTCTCTAAATGTTCTCATCACAAATATGATCATTGTGAGAATAGTCAAAGGTACAATGAAAATTTTCTGAAGGACTAAAAATAAACAGGTACATGTATTTTCATGGGCTAAATATCCCTTGGAATAAGATAAACACATCAATTGATTTTTAAGTATTAGGTTAATATCAAAAGTTTTTTTGCAGTATAATGAAAACTTTAACATAGCTTTCTGGTATTTAAAAAAGAGGAATTTTATTTCATTCCAGGATTCATAGTTTTACTGCCTTTACAGTTCTATGTCTTAACTTTTTCTTTAACTTATATGTTTTGATTTTGTTGCTCTGTAAATTTGTATCTATAGAATTCTTATAGACAAACACAAATCAAGTAGTTTGGACCTTATATATATAGTATCACTTATAGCAAATATTTGCTGATAATACTCTTGATGCTGTGTTACTTATCTGCAGTTGGTTTCCTTTTGCCTCATTTTTCTGATTTTTAAAACTCTTTAAGCTGCCATAAAGATCTAAATTAAAACAAATGGCAGAAGTATTAACTCATTAGATTTCTAAGGAGTTTTACTACTTCTCCAACCCCCCATTAAAGGTCATATTTTACATTATTGCTCATAACAAGAGATTAATCTTCAAGACTTAGATGTGTATGGTTGTGCACTTGTACAGTATGGTTGTGCATGTATGTACATAGCAACAAGAATATTTGTTAGTATTTTGTATTAAATATCAATTTATACTTAGAAAAAAATTATAATAGTTTTAAAACTATATAAAAGTTCATTGTCAACTTCATTTTATTCTTTGTTTCTATTATTATTATAGACAAAATGGATTTTTCCACCAACAGTTGTGAAAATTACTAAAACAATAGAATTGTATTTTTAAGGGGATAACCATGCATTTATTTTTGTGTATTTTATCTTTGACAGGGGAAAGCATTCTTGCCATCATATCTCCAAATGACTGATAAAATAGAAGTATGGTTTGGTAATTTAAAGTGCCTATTTAAGTGTGGGAAGGAGAAGATGATGTTTTTTTTTTCCTTATACCTGATTCCCTGTGTCTATAACCTTAAAGATTATAAGACCACGGAAGAATAATATTGGTATCTAAAGAGACTGAACAGATTGATAATTCTATTATCCAAAAGACTATGCGGATTGATAATTTTAACGAATTTTAAAGCTTTCTTTATTTAATCAAATAAAATCTTTTCTAGTTGTTTCTTAAATGTATAGAATGTACTTCAGAAATTATAATTGAAAAATCTCTGATCAGCAGCTTCAATACTGGGTATATACCCAAAGGAAATGAAATCAGTATGTTGAAGAACATCTGTACTCCTGTGTTCATTGCAGCACTATCCATATTTACAAAGAAATGGAAACAGCCTAAGTGTTCATCAGCTTATGAATGGATAAAGAAAAATCTAATACCTATATACAAATGGTGCATTATTCAGCTATAAAATAAGACTGATATATTGTCTTTGCAGTAACAGGGATGGAACTGGATATCGTTATGTTAAGTGAAATAAGCTAAGTAGAAAAGAACAGGTACCACCTGATAGCATTCATGTGTAGAATCTCAAAAAGTTGATCTTACAGAGGTTGAAAGTAGAATGGTGGTTACCAGGGGCTGCAGAGAGGGATGGGGAGAGACTGATCAATGAGTACTAAGTTTTTACCATAAATAAATGATAAATGTTAGACTGATCAATGAGTACCAAGTTTTTACCATAAATAAATGATAAATGTTTGAAAGACAGTTATATTTAATCTGTTTTAAATATTACACAATATATTTTTGTATTGAAACATCACTTTACACCATTGATACATATAATTTTATGCTTCAAAGTACCAGTTCAAAATTAAGTTTTTAAAAGTCTAATTAAAACATCAAGAAAAAAATTTAACTTCCATAAATGGGTATTTGTTTGCAGGTGAGAGTTTTTTTTTTAGAATTGAAGTGTTTATATTTCTTTCCTGTAGATTGACCCAACATTAAGAAAGCATCGAGAACAGTTAGTGATTGAAGTTGGACGAAAACTAGACAAAGCTCAGATGATTCGTTTTGAAGAGAGAACTGGTTATTTTTCCTCAACGGATTTGGGTAGAACCGCCAGCCACTATTATATTAAATACAATACCATTGAGGTAATATTCTGAGAGGAACAAATGCAAAAATGTTTGTTTTTATAGGCAAATACTTTCTAGACTTCAAAATATATTAATAATGCCAAATAACAAAAGCAACTTATGAGCAAATACATTTATTTTATATGAATTCAGCAATATACTTTCAGTAATGACAAGAAAAAAAAATGACTTTAGATAGCAATGGTGCTCTTCTGCCATCCTGTTTCATGAACATATCCTAAACACTACATACACCTGAAATAGTTGAAGCCTATTGGTGAGTCTTATGGAGTGAATGCCAGAATGATTTTAAGCTGGAGTTGATAGCTTAATGATTTCCTTGAATAAAAAGTTGAAAACTTAATTGCATCTTAGTAAGAAACACTAAAGAAAAGTTTAAGAAACTACTAAAATTACCAAGTCAACCTGTTTGTACTAGATGATTAATTTAAGGAACTTTTAAGGCTAATTTTGACCATATAATTATAAGAGAATTTGTTGCTTTTTAACAACGTCCTGTTTAAGATGATGTGATACTTTAATATTTTTACTTTTAAAAAGCATATACATTTCTTTATGTGTTTTCATGTACATATATCAGTACATGTCAATACAATGATAACCCGTTGAGAGAATACTTAAATTTGAAGAGATTGAGATAGGTTAAGTTGAATTTTTATACTTTTTTCAATAGATAGTCAGTGTGTTTTGAGTTTTTTCTTAAATTCATTTTTGCCTTTTGTACATAAAGTTGTTTTTAAAATAGGAGAATAGAAATCATTAAAAAGAAAAACTCAGTTTATATGAAATCTCAGGTTTGTAGATTTAATATTTGCTTATATATAAAACAGGTTTCAGAAAAACACCTTTATGTGCTTACTGGGTTTTCCTCATTTTTTCAGAATAACCTATATGTGTATGACACTAGATTTCTGCAAGACCTCTTCATATATTATCTCAGAGCTGTGATTTGGTGGTTCCTCACTCCCAGACCTAGTCCTTCACTCCTTGTATCACCTACTCTCATCTCTCATTGTCTCTATGAGACAGCCTTTCTCATTTGTCCTCTTGCTAGTAGACTGCCGCCAAATTACACCCTAACACTTTGTTTTTTGCAGTTCTTTTTCAGCAACTCTAGCCCTGTAGTACCTTTGTCTTTTCCATATGGCCTTTAACTGATTTTTCTGTGTATTCTCGCTATTCATATTTTGAGACTCTTTGAATTGCATGTTGTCTAGTTATTTCCCTCTGAATTTTATATGATATATGTAAGCTTATAATTAGTAAATGGCGCAGATTTCCATATGCCTATACTGAGGTCAAGACCAGAATGTTATGTTGGACATTTTTAGACATTTAGTGTAGATTTCAATAATGATTTTACTGATCTTTTTTGGTTCTAATGGCTTTTTTAACTATGTTTAGGAGTGTTTTTTAATCTTTCATAAATTTGATAATATCTTTTGATCTTCTATTTTAATTAAATGTGACACTTACTTTGGTAGACCTTTAATGAACTCTTCGATGCTCACAAAACAGAAGGTGACATATTTGCGATAGTCTCCAAAGCCGAAGAATTTGATCAGATCAAGGTAAGATTACTTGAAGTTTCAGTCAGATATTACATAGACACATTTATTCATTTATGAAAGTTTGAAATTAATTGTTATTCCTGATAAAATATAAAAAAGCCATATGGCATATTTGGAGTATCAGCAGTGTTTTCTATTGTACAAGAAAACTCAGTGTTCTAGATAATAATATCATAGCATACCTAAAATCATGCTTTGCTTTGTATCCCAAATCAAGAAATTTAAATAGGTTTTGTATTAATGAATTTATCAAAAAATATATTCTATATGTTTTGGTTTATTTGCAATATAGTTCACTGAAGAAAATGTTAAGTAAATGCATGATTCAAATTAATAAAGAAATTAATATTTCTGTACCCATATTATAATTTAATGTTATTAACAGTGAAAACTTTAATACTTTGAAACAGTACTTCACAACTTTAAGCTATGATTGCATTATTTATACCATATAAAAATATATGACTATAATGAATGCATTTGAAGATAATCAAGTTTGCCCTAATCAGTTTGGGCAGAGGTTTTACCCTGGTCAAATAAAAAATGAAACCTCATCAATTGAAGGATGGTGAGGTCAGATGACTTATTTTTTGTGGCATATCAAATTTTTATGTGTCAATGGCAACTTTAATATTGGTGATGAACAATAAAATATAATTGTACCCACCTCAACATAATTTCATGTTATATTTTATAATTTACCAATGGGAAAATTACTGGGTTTTAGCTGTACAAGAGTAAAATATTACCTTATACTAAAAGGCAACCTTAAAAACATGCAATGTGGTTTTTCAATAAATTAGACCAAATATTACTATAAAAATATTTACTCTTCTAGGTCAGAGAAGAAGAAATAGAGGAGTTAGATGCTCTATTAAACAATTTTTGTGAACTCTCAGCTCCTGGAGGTGTAGAAAATAGTTATGGGAAAATAAACATCTTACTTCAAACTTACATCAGCCGAGGAGAGATGGATAGTTTCTCCCTTATATCAGATTCTGCATATGTTGCACAGGTAAGAATCTTACTCCCCATTTTCTCTTCTTTGTTTATCTCTAGAGACCAAGGAATTAATTCTGTTATTCTGTGAATACATTACTTTGAGAAATTCTATGAACTACTGTTACTCCTTAGAATTAAAGATATTGATTTGTACATCTTTTATGTAACCTGTGCTTGTAAATCAGGACTGGGGGTGAAAGTTAGTGGTTGGTTTGGCCTAGTAACAAATCTATCTTATATAAGGCCTAATATATATATATTCCAGTATGATAGGTCTCTGATTTTAAATATTGAATACTGAAAGAAAATTGTTCCCTAAACCTACAGCTCATTTAATTTATAACTTTTAAAAACTGCTATGGTTAAAAAAATTCTTCATATATTTAAACCGTCATGTGAAATAAAGTAAGTTATTTTTTGTCTTCTTTGTCTTTCATTTTCTTTTCTTTTTTTGTTTTGTTTTGTTTTGTTTTTGGTAATACTACAGATTGAACTGAGAGGCTCTCTACCACTGAAATATATCCTCAGTCCTTTTTTACTTTTTTCTTTTAATTATTTATTTTAGTACTAGGGATTGAAACCAGGGGCCCTAAATCACTGAACCACATCTTTAACCCTTTCTAATTTTTTATTTTGAAACAGGGTCTTACTAAATTGCTCAGGGCCTAGCTAAATTGCTGAGAATGGCTTTGAACATGCAATCCTCCTTTCTCAGCCTCCCACACAAGCACACCTGGCTTTATTTTTTCCTTTAAGACAAGGTCTTGCTACATTGCTGAAGCTGACCTTGAACTTATGATTCTCCTCCTCAACCTCTGGAGTTGCTGGGATTGCAGGTGTGTGCCACCATACCTGATTCCAAGCATACATTTTAAAAAAAAATTCCTAACCTTTAAAGTATATATTTTTATTATTTTTATCTAGAAATACCTTTATTAAGTTGAGAATTAAATTTTAATCTTATATAATTACGTTATCTCATGTAATCTATTATATTTGTAATTTTATTCAAAGATTTAATATAGAAAAAGTATGTTCTAAATTTTTTTGTTTTAAAATTCTTATTTTTATTTAAATGTAATGAATAGTGTTGTTGGGTTTTTAAATTTTATTTAATTATTTTAATTAGGTATACTGGACAGAAGAATGCATTTTGATTCACTGTACACAAGTGCAGCATAACTTTTCATTTCTCTTGATTGTACACGATGCAGTGTCATATCATATGTGCAGTCATTTATGTACCTAGGGTAATAATGTCCATCACATCCCACCATCTTTCCTTCTGCCTCCATATCCCCTCCCCTTCCCTCCCTCCTCTTTGCCCAATCAGAATACCTCCATTTTTCCCATGCCCTCCCCCATTATGGATCAGGATCCACTTATCAAAGAAAACATTCAGCCTTTGTTTTGGGGGGATTGGCTTTCTTTGCTTAGCATGATATTCTCGAACTCCATTCATTTTTCTGCAAATGCCATAATGTTATTCTCTTAATGCTGAGTAATATTTCATTGTGTATATATACCACAGTTTCTTTATCCATTATTGAGGGGCATCTAGGTTGCTTCCACCATTTAGTTATTGTGAATTGAGCTGCTATAAACATTGATGTGGCTGCATTACTATGTTATGTGGATTTTAAGTCTTTTGGGTAAAGACCCAAGAGTGGGATAGCTGAGTCAAATGATGGTTCCATTCCAAATCTCCGTACTGCTTTCCAGACTGGTTGCACAGTTATGCAGTCCCACCAGCAATGTATGAGTGTGCCTTTTCCCCCTCATCCACGCCAACACTTCTTGTTGTTTATATTCTTGATAACTGCCCTTCTGACTGGAGTGAGATGAAATCTTAGATTAGTTTTGATTTGCATTTCTCTATTAAAGATGTTGAACATTTTTTCATATATTCATTGATTTATTGTATATCTTCTTCTGATAAGTGTCTGTTCAGCTCCTTAGCCCATTTATTGATTGGGATTTTTTACGTGTTTTTTGAGGTCTTTATATATTCTGGAGATTAATTCTCTTCCAACGTGTGTGTGGCAAAAATTTGCTCCCAAAATGTAGGCTTTCTCTTGGCCTCATTAATTGTTTCTTTTGCTGAGAAGAAGCTTTTTAGTTTGAATCCATCCTGTTTATTAATTCTTGATTTTATTTCTTGTGCTTTAAGAGTCTTTTAAGGAAGTTGGAGCCTAATCTGATGTGATGAAGATCTGGGCTTACTTTTTCTTTTTCCTCTGTCAGGCTCAGGGTATCTGGTCTAATTCCTAGATCTTTGATCCATTTTGAGTTGAGTTTTGTGCATGGTGAGAGATAGGGTCTTAATTTCATTTTGCTGCATATGGATTTACAGTTCTCCTAGCACCATTTGTTAAAGAGGCTATCTTTTCTCCAGTGTATGTTTTTGGCTCCTTTTTCTAGTATGAGATAACTGTATTTATGTGGGTTTATCTCTCTGTCTTCTATTCTGTACCATTGATCTACATGTCTATTGGTGCCAATACAAGCCGTTTTTGTTACTATAGCTTTGTAGTATAGTTTAAGGTCTGGTATTGTGATGCCTCCTGCTTCACTCTTCTTGCTAAGGAATGCTTTTGCTATTCTGGGTCTCTTTATTTTTCCAAATGAATTTCATGATTGCTTTTTCTATTTCTATAAGGAGTGACATTGGGATTTTAATTGGAATCGCATTGATCTGTATAGTGCTTTGGGTAGTGTGGCCATTTTGACAATATTTATTTTGCCTATCCAAGAACATGGGAGATCTTTCCATCTTCTAAGGTCTCCACCAATTTCTTTCTTTAGTATTCTGTAATTTCCATTGTAGAGGTCTTTCACCTTTTTTGTTAAGTTCATTTCCCAAGGTTTTTTTTTTTTTTTTAGGCTATTGTGAATGGGGTAGTTTTCCTGATTTCTCTTTCAGAGGATTCATCACTGATGTAGAGAAATGCATTTGATTTATGGGTATTGATTTTATATCCTGCTACTTTGCTGATTTTATTAATTCATTCTAGAAGGCTGAGTTTGAATAATAAATTTACTGACAAATTTAAAAACACATTGGACCTAACAACCCAATCTCCCCATTTTATTCTTCAGAATGCAGCTAGAATCGTTCGTGCCCTTTTTGAAATTGCTCTGAGGAAACGTTGGCCTACCATGACCTACAGGCTCCTGAATCTTAGTAAAGTCATCGACAAGAGGCTTTGGGGTTGGGCTAGCCCTTTGAGACAATTTTCAGTGTTACCACCACACATTCTAACAAGATTAGAAGAAAAAAATCTTACTGTAGATAAGCTGAAAGATATGAGGAAAGATGAAATAGGTAAGAAGGGGGAAAAATTGCTTAAATGAATTTTTCTGTGAAAATAAAATGTTTTACTAGATATAAAAGTATTGTGAATTTTTATATTATTCAACATAAATTTATTTTTCTTCTTTTTTATTTCTGTTTTTTTAGTACATTATAGTTTTGACATTCATGAATTCATGAATTCATATAACTCATATTTTATATGTAGGTTCAAATTTTGAACCTACATATAAAATCTCCTTATTTATGCAAAAGAGCAAAAATCACTCCAAATTTTATGAAGTTATTTAGCAGAATTAGCAATTAAGACTGGATGTGGTCACACATGCTTATAATCCCAGCAGTTCTGGAGGCTGACTGAGATAGGAGGATCACAAGTTCCAGGTCAGCTTCAGCAACTTAGCAAGACCCTGTCTCAAAATTAAAAAAAAAAAAAAAAAAAATTAAATGGGCTAGGGATATTGCTTAGTGGCTTAACTGCCGGCCCTGGGTTCAACCCCCACTACCCACTCCAAAAGAATTAGCAATTAAAATAGTTTATATTAGCAAAGTTTTAAGTATTTTAAATGTAGATCCTACCCATACATGAAAAGAATCATTCAGTGATATTTATTCTCATTTTGTTTCTTAATGTTGAACTAATTTCAAAGATTTTGTTATATATATCAGCAGTATTACAGTAAAAATTTAATTGAACAATAAGCTCTACATTCTCCAGAGTTTCTAAACAAGCTTAATTACACAAATATGCCTTTAAACCCAGTTGTTATCAGTGCATACATAGTATTCAGTGCCCAGCATTTTGTGTAATATTGAAAAGTTATTCCTAAACATACATTTCCACAAATCCTAACATTTATTGAATAAATGTATAATGCATTATTAGACAGTATTTATTTCTGCAAAGGATAAACATTACACATGAAAAGAATCATTCTGAAGACAAATAAGAAGGAGGATTACTTCTGGCAAGAATTCTAAAGATGAAAATGAGCTCAGTGGCACACCCCAGTAATCCCAACTGCTGGGGAGGCTGAGACAGGAGGACTTCGAATTCAAAGCCAGCCTCAGCAAAAGCAAGGCACTAAGCAACTTAGTGAGACCCTGTATTAAATAAAATTACAAAATAGGGTTGGGTATGTGGGTCAGTGGTCAAGTGCCCCTGAATTCAAGCCCTGGTACCAAAAAAAAAAAAAAATTCCAAAGATGTTTAGAGAGGCTGAGATAGTTATTACATTTGTAGTCTAAGATAGAGTAGAAAAAAGGGCAGAAAGAAAGAGGGATTATTAACAAAGTAAGTTGACTGTATACATATTGCACACTTGATGCTTTAAAATATAATCTATTTTCACTTAATTGCTCAAATCAGTTAGTCACATTTGTTTTTTAACAGCCTCTACCCTTGATATTCCCATGCATGTCTGTATTCCAGAACCTGATTATTTTATGTTTTCTAGAAGTGGGCCTGGGTGGATGAGTTGTATTTAATTCCTGAAGCATTTCTTGTGATTTTAGAGTTCTAAAGTAGACCCTGAATAAACCAGTGGCTATGTACATAAAATGTTAAATATTTCTGTATGTGTTCTAAACTAACTCAAAAAGAAGTAGTTCCGTTTATAGTAGTTTAAGCACAATATCAAGGCTCAGAACCCTATTAATACCTAAAGGAACCTTGATACTGATTTCCAGAGCTATGAATTGCTAATTCAAGTTAACTATTACAAAATATTCAAACATGCCAGGTCAAGAATGTCACCTATTCTACATAGCAAATCATAAAACAAGCAATAAAATCACCTACTCTGAAATCCCATTTACAAGTCAGATTATATTGCTTTTTTTCTGTCTGGACACATTTCTTCTATGTGATATTTTTCTTTCAGGTCACATTTTGCATCATGTGAATATTGGACTGAAGGTCAAACAATGTGTGCATCAGATTCCTTCTGTTATGATGGAAGCATCCATTCAGCCTATCACACGGACTGTCCTCCGAGTGACACTCAGCATCTACCCTGATTTCACATGGAATGATCAGGTAGAAGTGGAAAATATCTATATCTATATTAAACTAAAATGTCTGTACCTCAGATTTTACTACACCTCCCTACATCTGTCCTCAGAGAGCCTAGGGAACTTAACTTTGCAACACTGGACAATATTTTAGTGGTTTCAAATCCATGAGAACTTTGCCGTTTATTTTTGCCCTCTCTATTGACTCTCATTTTTGCTTACCAAAAATCCATTTTTAAATCATGATGTCTCTCAAAATACTGTTCTCTCCTTTTCTTAAACATTAGACTTGTAGAAAAGGTATTCTACATTTTTTTTCTTGTCACCAGTTTCTTTTCTGCTAAGACTGCTTCCTCAAGGATCTCTAATATCTGATTGACCAGTTGCCATAATAAGCAGATTTTTTCAGTTATTTTCTTTCTCTGATTAGATAGCATTTTATATGTAGCTCTTCCCTAGAATGTCTTTTCTTGATTCTTGATGCTATTAGCTTCAAGAATGTAAAACCTAACTTGCCTCAATGTGATTTACGTAAGGTAATATATCCTTTTGTACAATAAAAGGTCCACAGATCAGATAGGCCCTAAGGATGGTCCAGTCTTGAGGATAATAGTATTGTTCAAGGCCCAAGATCTTTCCACTTCTTTGCTCTGCTCGCATTGTTGGATACTTCCCAAATGTTTTCCTACTTCTTTTTTCACTTTTAATGGAGTAAGGGGAACACATACCCACTTCCTCAGACCACAACATAAACTGTAAGCCCTCTTCCCACACATAATGCGCCCCCACCAGTCTAATTAGGCCAAGTGTTTGTTATGGACTTCTCCTTTACTATAGATATTGTCAGGAGAATGCCATGAGCTGATTGGCTTTATGTGAATCAAAATTATCCCAGGTGTTATGGTTTAAATGTGGTGTCCCCCAAAAGCTCATGTGAGACAGTGCAAGAAGATTTAGAGGAGAAATGATTGGGATGTGATCTCCTTTTCATGAGTCCCTGAGGGAGAAGTGAATACTGAACAGTATTGGACCGTATAAGGAAAAAAGAGAGATTGGCTTATATAAACAAAATATGGTATATGTGTCCAGTGGAATATTATTTGACAATAAAAAGAAGCAAAGTACTGATGCAGTTTAAAACATGGATGAACTATAAAAATATTATGGTAAGTTTAAAAAGCCAGTCACAGAAGACCATTTGTTATATCATTCCATTTAACAAAGTGTTTAGAATAGCCAAATCTATACTTCTAATGAATATAAGTACTCTCTTGGAGGTGATAAAATTGTTCTAAAATTATATTATGTTCATAGTTGTACAACTTTGTAAATATGTTAAAACCATTGAACTGTATACTTTAAATGAGTGAACTTTGTTTTATAAATTATATATCAAAAAAGTTGTTAGACTAATAGGTGCTGATATGTAAACAGTACTGTTACTTGAGTTATGATTTTCATAGTACTAGGATAATTTTTCTTCTAGGTCCATGGGACAGTAGGAGAACCCTGGTGGATTTGGGTGGAAGATCCTACAAATGATCATATTTATCATTCACAGTATTTTCTAGCTCTTAAAAAACAGGTGAATATAACATTATTATTTAGCTATCATAAAAAAATATAAACAAGTTTTGTTTTTTACTATCTCTCTGATTTCAGAGTGCCATCAAAGTTTTGTTATGTTCTGTTTTTCTGTTTGGTTTCAAAGGAACATAGAGATTCAGTGTGACAATATTGATTATTCAGTCTGATCCTAGTTCAAGAAATTCATTTATAATCTTTACCATGGTTTAAGGCATGGCTTCTAGAGGCGTGGAATATATAAAATAAGGGGGGTAAAAATAATTTCCTGCAAAATAATAAATCACTTAGTGAAAAGATCATTCCTTGTCAAATTCTCTGTAAAGACTCAATAGTTGCTACATCTTTAACTCATGTTTTATTTGTAATTTCTCTTTTTATCAAAGAGAAAGAAAGCTTCCGATTGAAAATCTTGACTGGATAGCAATAGTATTTTATAGCTATATTTTGTTTTCATGCATTTATCTTCTTGATAACCATGTAACCTATTTATTTTTAAGAGGTTTCAGATATTCCACTTAAGATACTGATCAGATTTAAAGAAAAATATTAAGTAAATAATAATATGGTACTTGAAATTAAAGAAATCATGAAATAATTGAATGAATCATGTTTGGGAAATTCTGATAATGAATCAAACTGGTAACATGTCATAATGATAACATATATATAAATAATATAAAGTGAGTATAAATTCTTACCTTCTGTTATGTCAAATAATCCTCAGAAGGAAATCGCCTACAAGTTACTGTAGTACCTGAATATCTGAGCTATTTAGAAATCCAACATAGTTTATTTTTATTACATCTTGTATAGATAAAATTAAGAATTGACTACTAAGAACTTTATTTATTTTAGACTTTATTTCACATTAGGTCATTAGTAAAGAAGCTCAACTACTGGTATTTACAATCCCTATTTTTGAACCTTTGCCTTCCCAATACTATATCCGAGCAGTTTCTGATAGATGGTTAGGAGCCGAGGCTGTTTGTATTATCAACTTCCAACATCTGATTCTACCAGAGAGGCATCCACCCCATACAGGTAATAAATTGAACATTAATGTGTTGATGTGAATTATTGAATTCCCAAAATTGTTATTTTAATTAATGTTGACAAGTATAAAGTTGTTTTATTCTGAATCAAAGTCCAACTTACTTGACAATATTGTTTCTAAACTGTATGTTCAAAATTTTCAAAATCAAATATGTATATGCAGATAGTCAAATTGTGAACCTTTAATTTTTGTTTATTTAAGCTCCAAAAGCATTAAAGTAGGCTTAGTCAATTCTGATAATTATAGTAATGATGAGAGTTACTATTTCTGTGTTACTGGACTTTCATCTGTACATATAATCATTATTTCTCCATATAGCCTTCCTTTTTCATTGCAATTGTCATTTATCATTTAATCTGTATTCTCTGTGAAACTTTTGAGATATCTCTTTTTTCTTACATTTATTCCAATTTACATAAACTTATTTCTAGTACAGGTTATCTTTTATCCAAAATGTTTAAAACTCGAAGTGTTTCAAATTTCACATTTTTTTTTAGATTTTGGAAAGTTTGTATATATATAACAAATTATTAAAAGGGATATAGAGTAAGAGCATTCAGCAGCATTTTTTATTGTTGCAATGTATAAACTCTAGGTTTTTGTAACATGAACAAATGCCTTTCTATTTTGATTTATTAAAAAAGCAAAATTTCATGAATAAATCTTTGCAGTGATACTTTCAAGTACCCCTGAAATCTATTTCAAAAACATCTTGAAACTAATTAGTGTACTAATTTCATTTCTTGAGAATTCACAGTTGATGAGTATTGATTTTCAGAGATCCTTACTTTACTTTACAGACATAAATTAGGAGTCAAATTTTCTTTCCCATATATTTCAGACAAACTGTTTGACTTTTCAGAATAAAAATGTTTTCTGACTACTTTAAATAGCATGCTATTTGACAGTCCTTTCAGAAGTGAAAGGAGACCTAAATATGACTTGATAATCTTTCATTTTGTCAAATGTACACCTTATTCATATTATTCATTGAGAGATTCTTTATACTACATCTCAATTTCTCTTTGATATCTTGGCATAGCAAAACCAAAAAATTTTATCAAAATAGAATGATATTGAGACTGTATTATCTAGTAATCTACTTATTGCAGAGGATCTTTCTGGTCTTATTTCATCAAATGTGCTTATGTGATATCTAGAATCTCATAAGTTCAAAATATGTGGAAGTGATGATGTTTTAACTTAAAATATATGCTTCTAATATCATTGCTAGGTTTCTTTCTTTCATTAAAGTACTTAATTCTACATATATTAGCATTATATGTTAATGCCAATTTAATAATTTCTTTATTAAGCAACCAAATACATATCAACCTATTTATATAATTAGCTGATGTAGTATAAACATACCATCTAGGTAAAATCACTGTAATAGATCATCTTAATTTAACATTGTCAATAACTGTGCATTTGACATTGTACAATGTTTTTTAGTCTTTTATTTAAAAAAAAAAATGTTTGATTAGCATTGCATGCCTTATCTTTATTTTGGGTTTTTTTTTTTTCCTTTAGGGACAAGGTACCCAGGATTGAACCCAAAGGGCACTTAACCACTGAAGCACATCCCCAGTCTTTTTATTATTATTATTATTATTTTGAGAGATAGGATATCACTAAGTTGCTGAGGCTGTCGTTCAACTTGGGATCTTTCTGTCTCAGCCTCTGAGCTGCTGGAATTACAGGCCTGTGCCACCATGCCTGCCTAAGTTAGTTTTTGTTTTTAAGTACATTTTTTAGAAGAAAATTTACCATATTTTTCATTTTGCAACCATACTATAAAGGTCAGATCAATGTGTCCTTTTAACTGATTTTTTTATATCTTCTTTTTTAAACTTTTCTAATAATTATCTTATTTCTTTGGCACCCAGTCCATATAATGAGAAGCAACCAAATCTAGTGTCTTTCAATACATAAATTTACTTTACAGACATAAATTTCCCCAATGATTAGTGAAAGTAAGAAGACCTGTACCCTTTAAGGAGAGTTTTTGGTTTGGTTTTGTTTTGTTTTACTCAAGGCATGCTGTGTTCTGAAACTACTATCCTTGTTCCTTCCTGAGTAAGGCTAAATTCATTTTTGTTTCCATTGGCTGTACCAAAAGCTCACTCAGCTACTCAGGATTGGTCAGTGTCTAGCAGATCAAAAGTAATCTGTTGTTAGTGACCCTTCCAATACTGCTGTTTACAAATGGTTTTCATTGTTTTACAAATTACGGCAGATTTATTTTTGTACCATAACATACATACTTTCATGTACTTTTATTCAAGTTATTTCTCTTTTTGGAAGAGAAATATATAGTTGGTTTATAGGGAACTCTACAATAAAAGTGGTCTGTTTATCAGTTATGTTAAATGTAGTGACTGAATAAGATGTGTCACTGGTGTATAAGAACTTATATTAAATATGTTCTTCTCTTGAGATAATTAGGAAATGTTATTCTTTAAAATACAGTATTCAGTATTGTGCATGTTTTTTCAGTTATTGTATAGAAGTATCTGTTGGATCTTTTCAGAATTACTGGATCTTCAGCCTTTGCCAATTACGGCTTTGGGATGTAAAGCATATGAAGCCCTGTACAACTTCAGCCACTTTAACCCTGTGCAGACACAAATATTTCATACACTGTATCACACAGACTGTAATGTCCTACTTGGAGCACCCACAGGATCAGGAAAGACTGTTGCAGCTGAATTAGCCATTTTCAGAGTCTTCAACAAGTATCCCTCCTCAAAGGTATGTTGAACATATTGTGTGCTTATTATATTCAGTTAGAAAAGATAGTTAATGTCTCTAAACTAGCCAGGTCCAAATATCCTGGCATACTCTGGTGAATAGCTTTGTTATACTCTCAGTGAATTTTCCAGGGGGCCAGATCAGTATTAGAATAATTTGTTGCAAAAAAATTGATATCAACTTTGGAGTCTTCTAGGTGAATTTCTCATGTATATAGTGCTCACACATCCTCATATCTATAATTCATGGGTACTTCTTTTATGAGGTAATTAATTCTTAGCTGTACTTGTTAGGTATATAACAATTCTTAATCATTCTTTGGATATGAATGAAATGCTAATACTTTAAAACACTTTGATTATACACAGGAAATATAGACATAACTTATGCTACATTCCTCCAAATATTGATATTGCCAATTAATGTCAAATAACACTGGAATCAAATAAGTATTGATTTTTAATTTTTTTAAAACATAATATTTAGTAAATTTTTTCCCAGTGCTATTTTATTTTTAATAAAGATGATTTATATTTGAGGTGTTCAATGTGATACTTAAATATACATATACATTATAAAATAATTGCTAGAATCAAGATAGCTCAGATATCCATCACTTCAGATAATTACATATTTTTGCAGTGGGAACATTTAATATCTAGTCAGCAAATTTCAAGTCTATTAGTACAATATTATTAAATACAGTCACCCTTCTGCACGTTAGATCTCTAGAACTTGTTCTACATAAATGAAACTTTGTATCCTTTAAGCAATATCTCCTTATATCCCCCCACTTTCACCCCTCTCAACCATTATTTTACTCTGCTTCTATGAATTTGACTTTTTAAAATTGCACCTGTCAGTGAAATTATTCAGTGTTTTGTTGTTTTCAGCTTATTTCTCTTAACACAATGTATATTATTGCAAATGGCAAGATTTTCTTCTTTTGTAAAGCTGAAAGATCACCCATTGTGTTTCAGTTTCTTTTTTCATCCATCTTGGGTCACTTAGACTGTTTCTTTATCTTGGCTTTTCTAATCAATGATGTAATAAACATAGAAGTGTACATGTCTTTGAGATATTGATCTCATTTCTTTTGGATATGTATTCAAAAGTAGAATTCCTATGATGATGATGATGTTTTCTATGTATAATTTCTTAAGGCTCTCCATGTGTATTTTCCATAATGGCTTCCCCAACTACATTTCTACCATCAGTGTGTAGCAGTTTCCTTTTCTCCACATCCTTGCCAGTACTTTCGTTGTTTTAATAGTATTCGTTCTAACAGATGTGAGGTGTTGACTCATTGTGATTTTTAAAAAATATTTATTTTTTAGTTGTTGTTGGATACAATACCTTTATTTTATTTATTTATTTTTATGTGATGCTGAGGATCGAACCCAGGGCCTCTCACGTGCTAGACGTGTGCTTTACCACTGAGCCACAACCCCAGCCCTCATTGTGATTTTGATCTGCATTTCCCCAATGATTAGTGAAAGTAAGCACCTTTTCATGTCTGTTAGCCATTCTGTATTTCAACAGAATGATATCTATTTGCCTCATTTGTCCCTCCACCTTTTTTTTTCTATAATAGAATTTTTAGGCTTTTTGTTCTTGGGTTATGAGTGCCTTATATGTTTTGGATATTAACACCTTATTAACATCTGCAAGAATTTTCTCCTATTACATATGTTATTTTTTTAATTCATTGATTGCTTCCTTTTCTGTGCAGAAGTTTTGTAGCTTTGGTGCACCCCTGTTTGTTTATTTGCACCTTTTTTTCCTGTGTTCCTGGGAACATATTCAAAAACTCATTGCTAAGACCAGTGTCAAGATCTTTTTCCCTGTTTTCTTCTAGGAGTTTTATGGTTTCAGATCTTACATCTAAGTTTTTAGTAAATTTCAAGATAATTTTTGCATATGGTGTAAGACAAGGTTCCAGTTTTATTCTGTTAAATGTAGATGTTCAATTTTATCAACACCATTTATTGAAGCCTATCCTTTTCCTTCTTGGTATTCTTGTCAGATTAGTGACAAGATGTGTGTTTATTTCTAGACTCTATTCTGTTCTGTTAGTCTATGTGTATATGTTTGTGCCAGCGCCATACTATCTTAATTATTGAAGCTTTGTCTATAATTTGTAGTCAAGAAGTAGAATGCCTCTAACTTTATTCTTTCTCAAGATTTCTTTGGGTTTTGGTTCTTCATGGTTCCTTAATAATTTAGATTTTTTCTGTCTCTAAGAAAAATGCTATTGGCATTTGTTAGGGATTACATTGAATCTGTAGATTGTTCTGGGTAGTTAATTTCTTACTTTTTTTCAGTTAATCGTTTAATTTTATTTTATATGCTTATAAAACAGCATAATATGTCTCAGATTGCAATAAAGTCTACTGTACTGGAAAGTGGAAGCTAGAAAAGGAGACTGTGATCCAGAATGGGTAGACACTTTTTCATACTTTATGATGGCAAGTTTCAAAACTTCACTGGACCTTTATTCCTTGATGAAATAGATGAACTGTGATTGCACACGTTTATTCTGGTTCTCATGTTGAGGAATTTTCTCTGTTGTTGTCAGTACTCCTTGAATAAATGTAGAAACAGGGCAAACTTAATTTAACTAAATAAAACTCCAAAGGAAACAGAATGATTTCATTACATGAAATCAATCAGGGGCTTCCAAATTTTTCCATAGTTTGTCAAAGAAAGAAAATCAGGTTTTTGTTCTACCCCCACTACCAATTTATTGTGTGACAGAAGGGTCGTCACAACTTCTCTGGAACTTTTTCCTAAAAAATTGTATTAAATCATTTCTAAAGTCCCCATCATTTCTGAAATTCTAGAATTCTTTGATTTTAGCTATAACCTTATGAAAAAGAAAGGGTTTTTTCTTTTTTATCATTATTATTTTTTTTACATGACAGTAGAGTATATTTTGAAATATTATACATACATAGAATAAGTATAACTTGTTACAATTAGGATACTATTATTGTGGTTGTACATGATGTAGTGTTACACTGGTCATTTATTTATATATGAGGATAGGAATGATATTCCATATTCATTCTACTGTCTTTCCTATTGCAGTCACCCCTTCCCTTTCCTTCATTTCCCTTTGTCTAGTCCAGTGAATTTCGAATCTTCCCCTCCTTTGTTGTGAGTTATCATCCACATATCAGAAAGAACATTCTGCCTTTGGATTTTTGTGACTGACTTATTTAACTTAGCATGATATTCTTTAGTTCCATTTACTAACAAGCAAATGCCATAATTTCATTCTTCTTTATGACTAGGTAATATTCCATTGTGTATATATACCACAATTTTTTCATCCATTCATCTCTTCAAGGGCACCTAGGTTGGTATCATAGCTATTTTGAATTGAGCTGTTATAAACATTGAAGTAGCTGTGTCACTGTAGTATGCTAATTTTAAGTCCTTTGGATATAAAGAAAGGAGTGGAATAACAGGGTCAAATGGTAGTTCCATTCCAAGTTTTCTTTTTTTTATTATTTCTTACATACATGACAATAGTGGAGTGCAATACATTCATAATTTTTTGCATTACGATTCTTAATACACCTTTATACCACAATTTATCAAATCTCTGTATTTATAGTGTTGACTCTAGCTCAGCAGTTCCTTCGACACAGAATGTACAACCATTCCAAGTTTTCTAAGGAATCTTCAGACTGCTTTCTGAGTGTTTGCACCAATTTGCAGTCCCACCAACAATGTATAAATGAACCTCTGCTATTCTGACTGGGGTGAGATGGAATTTCAGTGTAGCTTTGATTTGTGTTTCTCTAATTGCTAGAGATGTTGAACATTTTTTCATATATTTTTTGACCATTCATATTTTTTCTTCTGAGAAGTGCCTGTTTAGTTCCTTAACCCATTTGTCAATTGGGTTATTTGTTTTTGTTGTTGTTTACTTATTTATTTGGTTAAGTTTGTTGATTTCTGTATATATCCTGGAGATTAATGCTCTGTCTAAGAGGCTGGTGGCAAAGATTGTCTTCCATATTGTAGGCTCTCTGTTCACATTCTTGATTGTTTCCTTTGTTGTGAAGAAACTTTTTATTGATTTTTTTATTGATTTTATTTCTTGTGCTTTAAGAATCTTATTGAGGAAGTCCTTTCCTAAGCCAACATGGTAGAGAGTTGGTCCTAATTTTTCTTCTAGCATGTACAAAGTCTCTGGTCTAATGCCTAAGTCCTTGATCCACTTTGAGTTGAGTTTTGTGCAGGGTGAGAGACAGAGGTTCTTTGATTGATGTTGTATATTTTCCTTGGAAAGATTTTTATCTTCTTGATTAAATTCTAAGTATATTTTGATGTTGTTGTGAATGGAATTGTTTTCTTTATTTCTTTTCAGATAACTCATTGTTAGTTTTAATAAATGCTACTGATTTTTGTTTATTGATTTTTATGTCTTGTACCTTTCTTGACTTTGCTTATTAATTCTAACAGGTTTATTTTTTTAATGTAGCATTTAAGGTTTTCTTGTTTTTAAATTGTATGAGTATATTACATTTGAAATAGAGGTATCTTAGACATGTTGCAATTATGTGCTGTTTCTTCATCATTTGTGATTTCAGACTTCCTTTTTCCATGATTTTCAGTTAGTGTTTTTTCTTTCTTACTTTGTTTCTCTATTTTTTTAAAAAATATTTTTGTAGATGTATGGACCTTATTTTATTCATTTATTTATATGTGGTGCTGAGAATTGAACCCAGTATTTTTAATCTGTTATATGATTATTGATCCACAGAAATATTTTAGTAAAAAAGAAGAGTTAAGTTTTGTGCATGGTGAGAGATAGAGGTTTAATTTCATTTTGTTGCATATGGATTTTCAGTTTTCTCAGCACTATTTGTTGAAGAGGCTATCTTTTCTTCAATGCATGTTCTTGGCACCTTTGTCTAATATAAAATAATTGTAGTTTTGTGGGTTAGTCTCTATGTCCTCTATTCTGTACCATTGGTCTACCAATCTGTTTTGGTGCCAATACCAGGCCATTTTTGTTACTATTGCTCTGTAGTATAAATTATGGTCTGGTATAGTGATGCCACCTGCTTCAATCTTCCTGCTAAGGATTGTTTACCCTGCATCTAATAGAAGAAAAAGTAAGCCCTAATCTCCATCATGTGGGATTAGGCCCCAATTTCCTTAAGAAGCCTCCTGTGGCACAAGAATTAAAATCAAGAATCAATAAATGGGATGGACTCAAACTAAAAAGTTTCTTCTCAGCAAAAGAAACAATAAGTGAGATGAATAGAGAGCCTCCATCTTGAGACCAAATTTTTACCCCTCACACATCAGATAGAGCACTAATCTTAATCTCTGCGGTATATAAAGAACTCAAAAAGCTAAACACCAAAAGAACAAATAACCCAATCAATAAATGGGCCAAGGACCTGAACAGACACTTCTCAGAAGATGATGTACAATTAGTCAACAAATACATGAAAAAATGTTCATCATCACTAGCAATTAGAGAAATGCAAATCAAAACCACCCAGATTTCATCTCACTCCAGGCAGCTATTAAGAATACAAACAACAATAAGTGTTGGTGAGGATGTGGGGAAAAAGTTACACTCATACACTGCTGGTGGGACTGCAAATTGGTGCAGCCAATATGGAAAGCAGTATGGAGATTTCTTGGAAAATTAGGAATGGAACCACCATTTGACCCAGCTATTCCTCTCCTCGGACCATACCCAAAGGACTTAAAAACAGCATACTACAGGGACACAGCCACATGGATGTTTATAGCAGCACAATTCACAATAGCTAAACTGTGGAGCCAACCTAGATGCCCTTCAATAGATGAATGGATTTTTAAAATGTGGCAAATATGCACAATGGAATATTACTCAGCAATTAAAAAAGTAAAATCATTGCATTTGCAGGTAAATGGATGGCATTGGAGAAGATAATGCTAAGTGAAGTTAGCCAATCCCAAAAAAACAAATGCAGAATGTTTTCTCGGATATAAGGAGGCTGATTTGTAGTGGGGTGGGGAATGGGAGCATGGGTGGAATAGACAAACTCTAGATAGGGCAGAGGGTTTGGAGGGAAAGGGAGGGGGTGTGGGGTTATTAATGATGGTGGAATGTGATGATCATTATTATACAAAGTTTATGTATGAAGACATGAATTGGTGTGAATATATTGTGTATACAACCAGAGATATGAAAAATTGTGCTCTATATATGTAATAAGAATTGTAATGCATTCTGCTGTCATATATTTTAAAAAATCAAAAAGAAGAGTTAATACTCTAGTTTGAGACATTTTTTAAACAAGTGCTGTTTTAGTGAATAATGTATTTTATAAAATTGAAACAGCTAAAATATATGACTGGAATTTGTTAAGATCTGAATTAAAATTTAAACAGTTTGTTTCTCATACATTGTTGATGGGACTTCAAATTAGTATAACTACTTTGGAAAGCGATATGGAGATTTCCCCAAAGACCAGAAATTGAACCACCATATGATCCAGCTATTCCACTCCTTGGTATTTATCCAAAAAGTTTAAATCAGCATACGGGTACATCAATCTTTATAGAAATGCAAGTCATAATACTCAAGTTATGGAACCAGCCCAAGGGCCCATCAACATATGACTAGGTAAAGAAACTGGTATATATATATACATGGAAACTGCATATATACATGGAATTTTACTCAACTATAATTATGGCATTTTCCAGTAAATAGATGGAACTGAAGAACATCGTGCTAAGTGAAATAAGCCATATGTCAGAAAGGATTGAATTCTTTTTTTTTTTCACATGTGGAAGCTAGAGCAAAATAAGGGGGAAAAGAGGGAAGGGGAATTATTTGAAAATAGAAGGGAGATCAATGGAGTAGAGAAAGGGAACAGAGTGGGAAGGAGGTGGGACAGGGAAAGAGAGGAACTGTAGAATGCAATAGACCGAAGTATGCAATGTGAATTCCACATTTATTTATAACTATAAAGCACCAATTAAAAATAAATAAATAAGAAGGAGGACCAGTAGAGTAGAAGACAGGGAAGAGGGAATGGAAAGAAGCAGTACTGGGAGCTAAAATGTATCATCAAATTATATTCCATGCATATATGATTATGTCAAAATGAACCCCAATATTATGTATGACTACAATGTACTAATAAAAGTGCTAAAAGTAATAATTTAAAAACCTTGAAAAAAACTTCAAAATACATTACTTCTAAATACATTATTTCAGGAGTTACAGCTTAGATGAATCTTGAGCATAATAGGAAATCATATATTTATTTTTGTCAAAATCCTGATTTTTTGTGTAATATATATTCTCATAGTTTTATAAATGTATTAACATTGTTAGAACAGAATTTCATTATAAAATGCCTAAGGAAAATACCTTTAGTGTTTTTTTTAATTTTAAATTCACCTGTTAGTATTTTTATGATAGAATGTTTATGATGCATTAATTTTCTCTTTATTTTGGATACGTGTAGTTTAACTTAATGACCTTTTTCTCAATAATTTAAAAATTTAAGTATTCTGTGAAATTTAAAAACCACACTGTCCTGTTTTGACAAATTTTATGTTTATTTTATTTGAAAAATGACCTTATTGTTCTTATTAAAGTCCTATTGCTCATTGCCCCCTCTTTAGGCAGTTTATATTGCACCCCTAAAAGCCCTAGTTCGTGAAAGAATGGATGACTGGAAGGTTAGAATAGAAGAAAAACTTGGTAAAAAGTAAGTTCCTTTTTTTGTTCAAGAGATACACTTTCAATAGTCTGAAAACACCAATAAATGAAAGAGTTACATAATACCTATGAATATGTTTACAGTGTTTTTTTTAATCTTTTATTTAAAAGTTCATAGCTACTATAAAATGGTGTCAATATTCCCATGTTTTAAGATTGAAAAATGAACTTCTTTTAATTTCTTAATATTTATACTTTTAGGTGGCAGCTAACTTTTTCTATATATATTATAGTACATATATATAATTTTTCATATTTTTAGTTGTAGATGGACACAATACCTTAATTTTATTTATTTATTTTTGTGCTGAACCCTGTGCCTCACATGTACTAGGCAAGCGTTCTCTCACTGAGCTATACTCCCAATCCCTTCAATATGTTCTCATTGTAAAAGAAACATGTTATTTCTCTTTATTTTTTTCTCATGTTGTTCAGAGTAAATTCTAGAAACCACTTAAAAGGCATTGTGTATGGAGAGTACTTATGACATGTAAAACTTCTTTGACGAATATATTGTTTTTACTTACTATTTTTGAATATTACAAAACCATTCATTAAAGTATATAGCAAATGATTGTGGATAATTATATGTCCAATAGAGCATCACTAATTATATACCTCTACCCAATGCAAAAATATTGTATAACTATATAGATCAATGAGCTTTTTTATACACTGAATAAATGATCTCTAGGGATAATTGGAAAAAATAAGACTTTTAAGTAAACTGTCCTATCCCTTTTTTAAAAAAACGATAAAATACAAATATATGAATGCTTTTGGATGAGAATTAGGTGGGATGTTCCAGAGATGATTCACAACATATTCTTTGAATAATGTGAATATATTATATATTCAGTATCCTGGTATGTTTTAATTTATTTGTTATCTTGAGAAAATTTAAACCTAAGAAATGAAAGTTATACACAATCTATTATTATTGAGTGTCCCCTTTTATCAAGTTAATACTTTCCCTCATTAAAAAATAATAATGATATTTATTTCCAAAAATGTTTTTCCCCCCAAAGAAAAAAGATTTTAGTTCCATTCTGTAGAGGAGATAGAAGTTCACCTTTATAAATTCACTTAGAGTAAAGATTCTATAAATATAGTCAAAACAAAGTCTGACACTTTTGTACATCTGTATAAAAGATGTGTCAATGAATTGGATTTATATTTTTGACTCATTTCAGAAAATTTCAGAAATCAAAGAGGAAAAAAGTAGTTTTAAGCATCATAAAATTTTATTGGATTGATATATTGTTGCCTTTACAAGATTATGTGTTACTTGAGAGTCATTTTTATTTCCCTCCAGAGTTATTGAACTAACGGGGGATGTGAGTCCTGATATGAAATCCATTGCCCAGGCTGACCTTATTGTCACTACACCAGAAAAGTGGGATGGAGTCAGCAGAAGCTGGCAAAATAGGAACTATGTTCAGCAAGTTACTATTCTCATCATAGATGAAATTCATCTGCTTGGTTGGTACCACTCTTTCTAAGTAATTATACAAACTTTGAGTCTTTTTATTTATATTATTTTTAATTGACAGATAATTGTATATAATGTTGGGGTACAATGTAATATTTTAAGATGTGCACACATACGCACACACATACGCTCACACACACAGAGTGTGGAATAATTAAATCAAGCAAATTAACATCTGTTACATCAATTGTAATTTTTATGGTGAGACATTAGAAATTTATTCTTTTAGCAATTTTTAAATATACATTTAGCTTTTTCATTTCTTTCTGACTGAAAGACCTGACCAGAACTATTTTAGAGGAGTAAAGTTCGTTAGGTTCTCATGTTTTAAGAGGTCTCAGTCTATAAAAGTTCAATTTCATTGCTGTGGGTCTGAGGTATAGCAGAACATCATGGCAGCTCAGTTTATGGCAATCATGAAGCAGAAAGAACTCTGCTCACCAGAGACAAAATATAAACCCCAAAGGCAAACACCTAGTGACCTGTCTCCTCCAGCTATATTCTGCCTGCCTAGAATTACCACCCAGTTAATCCATATCACTGGGTTAACCCACTATAGATTACAACACTTATTATCATTTCACCTCTGAGTGTTCTTGCATTGTCTCACACATGAGCTTTTGGGGAAACCACATATCACAACTATAACATACATTATTGTTGACTATAGTTGGCCTGGTGTACTGTGTATACTCACACACTCATTTCTCCTGTCTAACTGAAACTTCATATCCTTTGGTCAATATCTCCCTATTCCTTTTCAACCCCCAGCATCTGGCAACTACCAGTCTACTCTTTATATCAATTTTGACTTTTTTTTTTTGATTCCACATATAGGTTAGATCATTCAGTTTTCTCCTGGCTTTATTCTTTTTACATAATGCCCTCCAACTTCATCCATAGTGTTACAAATGACAGAATTTCATTCTTTTTTATTGCTTAAAAGTATAAACATACATATATGCATATACACACATGAACACACACTTATATATACACAGCACATTTTCTTTATTCATTTGGTAACGGTCACTTAGGTAGATTCCATTTCTTAGCTATTATGAACAGTGCTGCATTGAACTTGAAAGCACATATATCTCTTCAGCATATTGATTTCATTTCCTTTGGATATATACCCAGAAATGGGATTACTCTATCATATGGTAGTGTTATCTTTAGGTTTTTGAGGAACCTATAAACTTGACTTCATGCCTGCCTGCAGCAGCCATTTTGAATTTGTCAAATGATTAATGTGTATTATTCTTATTTCCTAGGGGAAGAAAGAGGTCCTGTTCTAGAAGTCATTGTATCTCGAACAAATTTTATCTCCTCACACACAGAAAAGCCTGTTAGGATAGTTGGATTGTCTACTGCATTAGCTAATGCCAGAGACCTTGCTGACTGGCTAAATATTAAGCAGGTATGTGAAAGATGGATAAGTCAGGCAGTAACATGACATAGGTAGCCACATTAAGGAGGCATCGTAACATTATGAACATATATATGTTTGTATAATATATAAATTGAAATGGTTTCTCTCATCTTAACTATAGATGGGCTTGTTCAACTTCCGACCATCAGTACGCCCTGTTCCACTGGAAGTTCACATTCAAGGCTTTCCAGGTCAACATTACTGTCCCCGCATGGCAAGTATGAACAAGCCTGCATTTCAGGGTGAGCTTCAGTTTCTACTATTTCAGATTGAAATAGTAACCATTCTGTATTATAGCTATCAATTGTATTCTAAATGGTTTGGGTTTATTTTAAAGGGTAATAGTGGTCCAACTTATGCAAATATCTAAAGCTGATTACTTCAACTGTTAAGGAATATATATGTTAAACTACGTTGAAATTAGACATATCTCACAAAAGTGTCTTTGTAGTAGGATACAAATATGTAATTTTGAAAGCAATCAAATAATTCTATTAACATTTTCTTAGGACAATTACTAGTTTAAACAATGATCAATAGAAACAAGTAAAAATTCACATAATCTTTATTTTTACTAGAAACCATAAAACTTTCAGTACTTTTTTACAGTAATTTAGTTTTTGTTTTGTTTTTTCATTTTTCCATTTCTAAAAAATTCGTCAAACAGGAAAGATTTAAGAATAACACTCCTATTTTATTGAAACATGTTTAATTTAGACTACATTAGGAATATTTATTGTATCAATTAAAAATAACCTCCAAAATAAATTCTCTAATGTGAACTGCTGTTGATTGTGAGGTGACAGTTGTGAGGTGACTTTTTAGCTTCTGTAATTAGCCTTATGACAGAAGCAAAGTATTGATTGTAAGCTAGAGACCAATCTCAGCCATTCAGATTATTTACACCTCCACAGAAGCATTGTACAAAATCACTAATGAACAATAAATCTGCTGGGAACTGTTCAGCTACACCTGTTCTTGTAGCAGCAAAAATCCATTAAATGTTGTGGTTTAAAAAAGAGACAAATTCATTCATGATTGTGTGTACAAATGATACCAATATTGCAATAATATGTGAGTTTAAACATTGCTTTTGTAATGATTTACAATCAATTTATCCTTTATATACTATACTATTCTGATAAATGGTTTTAAAAAGTGGGAAATAAGATAAATGAGTTTATTTTTCATGTGTATTGTTGAAAATGTGTATATCTATTTAAGAAATGGCTGATTGCATACCATTAATGGAAATAAAGCATTTTGTATTTTGTAAATCAATAGTAAATAGCTGAAATTCCTGCACTTCTTCAGATACAGTATCAGCACAACTGCTGTCCTTATAAACTATTTATTACACTGGTAGTGATTACTGTATTTCTTTGAGTTTAGAAGTCAAGGTCATGTCAGCATTTCCATTATAAACCTTATATCTCAGGACATAAAAAGGAATTCTTTACATTTCAAACAAGAAATTACAACAAAGTTGAACTTTTTCACATAAAATTTGTGAATATCTCTGTGTTAAGAAAGCTATATAGACATTTATAAATTCTGCTTGGGCTATCTTATCAGCATTTTGGAGTAAAGAAACCTCAGTTCCAGTTAGAGCAAAATGATTTATGTGGTTCTTTAAGTAATTTTTTTTATAGATTTGATTTACAGTATTCCTCCAGTGTTGTTACTCAGGTTTCCCAATATTCATTTCACCTTGTGTGTGCTGAGCATTCCTGTGCTATTTCTCAGATGTACATTCAGGCAGAGCAACCTCTTAGCCAACTTCTGTATTTTATTTCCCACTTGAAAAGTCCTGGTTTTAGAAAATCTGAGGGAAAATATTCTTTTGATTTATTTCTTGTCTGTTTCTTGGGACAATCTCTTCTAATTTTTCCATCTCATAACAGGGAAAAAATAAAAAGGAATTATCTGTAGTCTTTGAACATTTTTCATCACCCTGAAGGACTTGAATTTTGCAAGGAAAGCAAAAGGAAACAGAAGCAAGGTGCAGAGTCAAAGCAAAAGCTGCTGGCCCGAGCTTCTAGCTTTATTTATATAAATAGGTTACATTAGGTCATTGTCATCATTAGTACGTATTGTTCATTGTATCACTAGGGAGGTTAGAGAGTTAGCAACATTGTGCAGCTTATTCCTCAATTACATACTAAGTTGCAATGTGCAATGTTAGGAGCTTTGTGTAACTCTCAAGAAAGCTTATTGTATAAAGTTACTGTCATATGGACAGGTTTAGACTCAGTGGTTGTCTAACAAGAGAGTTTCTTTATTCCTAGAAGCTGAGTATCTTGAGATCAAGGTCTAGGCTGATAAGACTCTAACACAGCCTCCTCATGGAGGGCATTACCATAGCAGCGAGGCATTGTATATGTAATAGTTATCTTACTAGTTCCTGGGAGAAACTGCAGAATATTCCAACCGTGGAAAACAAAATGTCCATTATTCCCTGGGAGTTTGCTCACCAGAGGAAATTTGTTGTCTTATATATTTCCACATCCAGAATCCTTACAGAATCTTATCAGATCCCAGGACCAATTAACTATAATATCACAATTTACACAGGCAGAAATATTTCAGAAACACTACTTAGAAATAGAAAACTCAACTTAATCATGTGAGCATTTAAGGTTCTCCTTCCAGGTCAATTCAGAATAGAACTTGGAGCATTATGCTCCTTAGATAGAGCCAGGAATCTCTCCTTTCCTGTCATCTATGTAGAATGCTGTCAGATCCATTCAGTACCTGGAATAATGCTAAATGTTATGACCAAATTAAAATTCAGCTAAATCATTTGCACCATCAGTTTTGTACACCTATTTGATATCTATCTGAAATTTATCTTTAGTGTTAACCAACTTAACATTTCATTTTCCACAACTTTACAACAGCAATTAGAAGTCATTCTCCAGCCAAACCTGTTTTGATATTTGTCTCATCAAGACGTCAGACTAGACTTACTGCTTTGGAATTGATAGCCTTTCTGGCTACTGAAGAAGATCCAAAGCAATGGTTGAACATGGATGAAAGAGAAGTAAGCAACATTTTTTTCTTCTTCTTATACATATCAGATTTGTTTGTATTATATTATAATGGAAATATAGATTTATGTTTAGTTTTATTCTACAATAAAAGTATAAAATAACAGAAATTTAGAAAACAAATAATAGAGGAAAGAAGAAATGTATTACACTGCCACCTTAAAACAACAAGATTAATATTCTAGTTAGTATTTTCCCATTAAATATTTACTTTAGGTATTCATGTTTGACTTTTTCCTTTGATGTCATCATGATGTATATATTTTATACTCAACTATGTGTTTATAAATTTTGAACATTCCCTGCCCTTATAGAACTTATGATCACTTTTATAAAATTAAATTTTTAAAAAATATACAATATAATCATTGTTTGAAATTTAGAAAATACTAAAAGGTATATAAAAATTTTAAACTACTATAAAAACTACATGGTTTTATTCCTTTATGTAGATAGTTCATAATTTCTTTGTTTGTCATTATGCATTTTTAGTATCAGCTATGGTTTATTTAGAATTATTTCCTCAATATAGAGTTGTAAAAATAAAATTAGTGGGTCAAGTAATGAGAACTTTTCCACAGCTTTTTGTACACACTGCCAATTACTTTCCAAAAGGATTATATTAATTAATGTTTTCACCATTAATGTAAGAATCACCAGCAGTATAGAAAAGTAACAGATTTTCTCATTTGTTGTAGTATATTGATGTATTATGATAAAATGTTTCTTATTGTGTTAACGTATGCCTTAATTTTAATTATTGAACATTTCTTTCATATATTTATTTAGTTTATTTTTCATATATTTATTTAGTTTATTTTTCTTTGCTGTCTCTTCATTTCCTTTGGTCTTTTATCTCTTTCAGTATACTTACAGATTTATTTGAGAGCCATGCCAAATTTAAAAATTTTATATATATAAAACTTTAAATATTACTTTTGATACATATATAAATACTAATGTGCATATACATATTAATTATACACTCAGTTTGATAGTTCATTGCTTACCTTTTTGTCATCATGGTATATTTTCACAAATAGAAGATTTTTCATCTTATGTTTCCCTCTGATTCTTAGATATACCTCCTCTGTTCCATAGATTTAATATATAGTAATTTTCCTTCCTTACATTTTTCCAATTTAAAAAAATATTTTCCTAGATTGAATTATGATGAAATCAGCAACATGATTGTTGCATTGTCATCTCTCACCCTTCCTTCTTTCACATACACCTTTTGTGATCTCATGCACTGAGAAACAGTGCCGTTCATCATCAATAACAAGATTCCAAACATCCAGTCTTATAGTTTGCATATTTCTTCCTCTCCACTTCTCATGATTCATTTAGGATTACTAAGTCTGTTGGATAGCACTGCTTATATTACAATAATATGTAATAGTGAACTGCTATTTCGGAATATTCTTGTTTTGTTCCATAGATGACCTTATTCACTAGCATTGAGCCCCACACATTAGCTTAATATAAAGGGTATCAAATGACTACTTGAAGTAGAGTGAAAACTACCACTGTATCTTTAATTTTTTATTATTGTTTTCTTAATGTTTTTGCTTATACTAAATATTTTTAAGATAATAATTTAAGGTCAAAATAAGTTTTTAAAAGATTTTTTGTCTTATGTTACCTGGTATACCCAAATAATCACCCCATTTTTGTCTAAAACAGTATAAATTAAGAGACAAAGCAAGAAATAGTTATATGGGATATTGATGACTCAGTTTATGTGCAGCATGTATCTTAGTTTAATTTTACTTCTCTTATGTTTTATCCCTAAAATTGTTCCAAATGGAAACTATTCTTTGAAGTCAGGGTACAGAGTACATACCTACTGAACACGTTTGAGGATGTTTGCTCAAAGTACGTAGGCACTATGCATTTAGCACATATGTGACTCACATTAACTTCAAATGTGAACCTCATGTGTTCTTCCCTGCTATAATACACTTCAATTTTTTTTTTATTTTATTGTAATAATATGTGACCCAAGGAAATGTGAAAAAAATCATTATTTGTTTTATATATTTTTAATCAGTGCAAAAAAATTATCACTAAGGCTAAGTGGAAACCATAGAATTTATTTGCTGATTTTTATCACTAAATTAAGCCAGAATTATGCCATTATCAGACCTTTTTTTTCACCAAGCCCACCTCAAGAATAAGGCAACTCAGGCTTTGTTTTATTACTACCTTTAAAATCAATCTTAAAATAAAAATTGTAGAAAGTGTGCAGTGGATTACTATGTAACTTCAATGTGATTATACCTAAATCTGCTATAAGACAGGTGTTTCAGTTTTTGGACCCCTAAATAATTACCTTAAAATAGGCTTTTGCCTTTTAATTTTTGTATAGGTTACTTTCTGCAATATTCTAGGGTGGAATCTTAGTGGATTTTCCCATTGCTGGCCCCTTATCCAGTGTTAGATTGAGGTTCTATGGCAGGACTTGGTTAACTGGACAGGACTCTAGTATTGATAACATTAGCAGTCAAAGTAGGCCCTCTAAGCACAGAACTAGTTATCCTGGCACCTGTGGAGCACTGTCTCTGGCAAAAGGAAGAATCTAAGTCATTTTGCAATTCAAAAACCTTAAGTCAAGAATTATTAAGGGAATTGGAAAAGAGAAAAATGCAAGTCCAAAGAGCATGGACAGAGAATATGTCTCAGGATAATATGTGTGTTGTATTTTATATCTTAGCAAAGGCAAAAGAATTATTCATCTCTCTTCTCAATTGGGTAGTATCTCAAAATAAAGCATTAGGAAGCAGAAGGATATTTTCAGTTATATCACTGATATAAAATCATACTGCATCAAGAAACCCCCAAAGTAATACCCTTTTATGTTTACCAGTAGGAAGCCTTCTTGCCACAATTTTAAGAGTTCCTGGATATTTTATATATCTCCTTTCATGTCACTTGGATTTTCAACTTGATTGATAGCTGCTATTTCTACCATTAACCTCAAACTAGTATTCTGTCTTTACATCAAACACTTATGCTTTAAATGAGAACAGAAAATCTGAATGCCTCAGTTTTAGTTTGTAGTATACATCAGGAAAAGACAATATTTTCCTCTCTTTGGCTTCTATTGTACAAGGCAAATTTCACATACTGGCTGTCTACAAAGAGTAAGGGTCCCTATAGTCCTTTCACTGCCAAAATTTATCCATACACTATTTTCCCCGTACCTACAATGTAAAAATATAAGAAAAGGTTTCCTACTAACAATGTAATTCTCCTTCATAGCCTAAATCTACTCATCTATCTTTAAGGAGACATCCCAAAACTTTATCATTGATATAATTTATCACTTAAGCCTGTATTTCTTGCATATATATGTTCATTTGTTTCTACAACTAACCAGGTTCAAAAACATTTATTATTTATTTCCTCTGTCATCTAGATATTCTGTCATCCTCGAGTTCTTTTGCAACCTCATTTTAGTATTTTCTAGCTAATAGGCTAACTTACAAAATTATGCACAGAGGATGAGCAAAGGGAAAAAAAAATAGTTAAGATGATTTTTGTTTGTTTTATGGTGCCGGGGATCAAACTCAGGGCCTTATACATTCCAGGCAAGTATTCTTTCACTCAACTACATCCCCAGCCCAACTAAATTAATTAAAATGTATTAGTGCCTTCATCAGATACCAAATAAGCAAGGGTAGAGCCAGTACATTTGTTTCTACAATTAACCAGGTTCAAAAACATTTATTATTTACTTTCTCTATCATCTATCACTTGTACACATTTTCTTCAGCTAGTCACTATGCTAATTAAATGCACATTCCTAAGAGTTGAGATGTTAAGTTTTTACCTATGCTTTATATATAGTTTTGAAAAATCTGAATTTTTAACTATTTAATTAACTAATTTTTCATGTAGTCACAGCAGTGTGAGATCCATCTAAAATTTTCTCTCCACTTATTGTATAACAACATTTCATTAGAATCAATTTCCCAGACTATTTTGAGACTACATTTTGTTTGTTCATTCGGCAGCATGGCAGCCTTAAATGCTCATGTAGCTATTTCTGTAAATTGTTATTTCCATGCAAATTGTCAATCTCTTATATATTAGTCTTCCAAACTAGCAAAACTGGAGTTATAAACAAGGGAAGCAAACATTTTTAAGTAGCTTATACCCTTTCTCAGATTGCATCCAAATACCTTAACCAACTTGGTACTTTGGAAATAAAAAGAATTATTATTTACTAGTGCAGAGCATATACCTCATCCTTCAGAATGGTACCACAACTTTACAAGGTACTGTCTCCCAACTGCCATACTAAACTTATTCAGGTGATAAAAGGCAAAACAACATCAGTGCATCTTATGGTATCTCTCCATTGCCTTACTTTTTCTTGATAAATAAGAAAACAATATTATTTTACAGGATATCATAATAATATATAAGGCATTAGGTAGTTCTACCTTTTGAGGATGTTGGCAGAACTATGATAGGTAGGAAAAAAAATAAAATCCAAAGTATATATTCTTCTAGAAATAATTAGATGACCCTTCAGTGATAGAAGGGGTCCAGTATAATCTCCTTACTACCAAATAACTATCTGGTCCCATTGGTACTTTTTAATGGGCCCAGGGCTTATATTCATCAATAACAATAACTGGGTCTGCCTGAGGAAAAGAAAGTTTATATTTGGACCATGCATAATTGTTATCTTTTTCACCAAGGCCCCAAAGTATATGATCCACTATATAAAACACTGTGACATGCAGAGGATGCCTGGTATCCTCACAGGTGGTCCATTTTGTCTATTTGAAAATTAACAGCATTATAGGCAATGCTATCCATCCATTGAAACGTCTGTCTTCTTAATCTGTCTTCTTAATACTTATCTTCCAATAGTACTCTTGTCAAACTACTTATCATCTCAATAATCCAGTAACTACAGGGCAAAATATGAGTCATCAACTTGCATCATCTTTACTTTGAAGTAAAATAATAGTGAAATATCTAGTTTATAATCAGTAGCTTCACTTGCAAAGTTCCTGAAATCATTCAGGTATACAGTCTTCTTTTTCTTTTTCCACATTATCCATAAGACTACATCCTCTCAAATAAAATAAATAAAAACAGGTGAAAAGGCAAATACTACAACTGAAACAACAAAAATGCAAAGGATCATTGGAGATTATTATGCAAAACCAAAGCAACAAAATTGATAAAAGAAGAAATTAACAAATTCTTACAACACATACTTTATCAGCTGAACCATGAAGAAATAGAAAACCCGAACAGACCATTTACAAGTAATAAGATTGAACAGTTGTAAGAAGTCTTCCATCAAAGAAAAGCCCAGGATCAGATATATAGCTTCACTGCCAAATTCTACTAAGCAAATACCAACTCAACTCTAGTCATTCCCCCAAAAAATAGAAGAAGAAGGATTTCTTCAAAATACATTCTACAAGGCAAACATTACCCAACATCAAAATCAGATAAGGGTACCACAAGAAAAGAAAACTGCAGACCAACATCTTTGATGAAGGTAGATGTAAAAATCCTGAATCAAATATGAGCAAACTGAATCCAACAGCACATTAAAAAGATTATTCATCATGATAAAATTGAGTCCATCTCAGGGCAAAAGAATAGTTCAGTATTCACTAATCAATAAATGTAATACACCATATCAGTAGAAAAGCTGCAAACTTTTTCTCTAATATCTAGAACAGGGCAAAGATGCCGACTATCACCACTTTTTTTTCTTTTCTATATTGTCCTAGTTAGAGCACATAGGCAAAAGAAAGAAATAAAGGCTATCCAGATAGAAAAAAGAAGTCACTTTGTCACTGTTTGCAGATAACATGATCTTACCTATAGAAAACTCCAGAAACTCCACCAATAAATTAATTCAGCAGAGTTATAGGATTTAAAATCAACATACAAAAATTAGTAAACAAATGAAGGAGTATATGAACAAATGTTAAAAAATTAATAGTTGCTACTTATCAACAGTGAAGTTGCTAGGTGTGGATGTCTGTAGGAGAAATCAAAAAAGCAATTCCACTTGTAATATCTACAAAATTAAAATATCTATGAATAAATTTAACCAAAAAGGTGAAAAATCTCTACAATGAAAATTGTAAAACAGCAACCAAGAAGTAAAAGATCTTACAATGAGTATTATAAAACATCAATTAAAAAAATTAAAGAGGCACAAAAAAATGGAAAAACATTTGTGTTCATGAATTGGAAGAATAATATTGAACTGTCCATGCTCCCCAAAGCAATTTACAGATTAAATGCAATCCCTATCAAAATACTAATATTATTCTTCACAGAACAAGAAAAAAACAATCATAAAAATTATATGTAATCACAAAAATATCCAATTAACCAAAGCCATTTTGAACAAAAAGAAAGAAGCAAAAGGCATTATGCTATTTGCCTTTAAAGCATGAGGTTACTTCAAAACTAGTAATCAAAGCAGTGTGGTATTGACATAAAAATAGAAAGGGGAAGGGACAGTTTTTTCAATAAATGGTGATGGGAAAACTGGATATACACATGCCAAAGAAAGCGAGACCCCTACTTTTTAACTACTTACAAAGATAACTTCAAAAGTAAACTTGAACATAAATTTTGACTTCAGTGTAAGACCTGAAACTATGAGACTGCTAGATGAAAACATAGGGGAAATGCTTCAAGACATTGGGATAGGAAAGGATTCTTTTTTAACAAGATTCCAAAAGCACAGAAAGCAAATGCAAAAATGGAAAATAGGGTTACATAAAACTAAAAAGCTCTGCATAGCAAAAGAAACACTCAACACTGTACAAAGACAATCCTGCAGAATGCTATAAATATGTAGTGTATGTATCTGACAAGGGGTTGATATCCAGATATATATAAGGAAGTCCAAATTGCAATAGCACAGTTGAGGTGGGCAATAATAACCAAGTTTAAAAAATGAGTAATAGAATGTAGGCATTTCTCTAAAGAAGTCATACAGATGGCCAACAGTTACGTTTTAAAAAAAAATGTTCATCACAAATCAATAGGAAAACACAAATCAAATCCACAATGAGACATTACCTATCCCCAGTAAGAATGACTAGTATCAAAAAGACTAAAGATAACAAGTACCATTGAGGGTATGGAGAAAAGAGGACCCTTACACAGTCTTAGTGGGAATGTAAATTATACAGCAGTTATGGAAAACAGTATGAAGGTTCCTCAAAGGATTAAAAATAGAACTATCATATTATTCATCAACCCTACTATGGATATAGAGGAAATGAAGTCTTGAAAAGCCACCTACACTTCCATGTTAATTGCAGCACTATTCACAGTAGCCAGGAAATGGAAACAATGTAAGTATCAATCAACTGATGAATGGATAAAGATGACATATACACAATAGAATACTACCCCGCTATAAAAATAATGAAAAGCTATTCTATGTGACAACATGGATGGAAATAGAGATCATTAAGTCAGTCACAGAAAGGCAAGTAGCACATGACCTCACTAATGTGGAATCAGAAAAAGTTGATCTCAGAGAAGTTGAGAGTAGAATTGTGTCCAGGAACGTTGGTGCAGGAAAGTTGGGTAAAAGTTGGTCAAAAGTTCTGGGATAGTATTTGTTCCACAGTATGGCAACTATGGAAAACAATCATGTGTTGTATGTTTCAAAAAGCAAGAAGAATGGATTTGAAGGTTTTTCCACAAAATAATAATAAATATTTGAAGAGAAAAATACATTTAACCTGATTTAAACATTATGCAATGTATGCAGGTATTGAACATTACATGGAACCCCACTGAAATGTACTTTTATGTTTGTGTATCAATTTCTTAAATAAAAAACATAAAATGAGTTGTTTTATATATACTCTAAAAAATGAGCACTAAATAACAATTCTATAATTCAAATCATCAGCCAGCCTTACCAGAATTTGTATTAACTTAACATGTATTTATTAAATATTTTCAACTTATGTATATGTATGTGGTTACTCAAATAAAATAAAAGCAACTTGTGAAAATTGCTATGAAAAAAACCAATAAGAAATTAAATAGAATAAGAGAATGGTTGGTTACCTTAAATAGAATGGTTAGGGAAGGTTCTCTAAAGAGATGTCATTAAAGCTCAGAACTGAAGGAAGAGATTAAGCAAGCTATTCCAAGAAAGGAGATAATAGCTTTCAGGCTAAGCAAACACTATATTAAAGTATCTGAGAGATCTGTTTGGCTATTACAGAATAAATTAGGAGGATTGTAGCACAGTTGAGGTGGGCAAAGTCCATTTTGTACAAGGCCACAGACCCTTAGTTAAACAGTTTGAATTTTATTCCAAGTAATATAGAAAAACAGTCATTTGTTGATTTCTTCAAATGACATTCATTGAGCTCCTTCTGTGTGCCTGGTAAAGTTCCTCCCTTGTGGAATTAACGTACTGGTGGAAATGATAGATAATAAGCAAATATGTGAAACTGTGATGATTCTTATGGAAAAAATACTAAACAAAGTAAAGGGAGTAGGGAGAGCCCAGCAGTAGTGAAATGTTACAAAATAATGAAGTTAGGCTTCTATGATGAGGTGATCTGAATAGAAAACTGAAAGAAGCAAACCAAACTGAGGGAGGAGTATTCCAGGGCAGTAAAAGATTTTAAACTAGGCAAATTACATACCCTAATTTACATTTTAAGATCACTTTTGCTACTTAGTGAAAAATGGATTGAAATAGAATTGTATGTAGAATTAATTATTTTGGTGGCTTAGGGTCCCCCTAGGTTTGTGGCAGTGAGAATAGGATATTCTGATAAATGAGAAATGAAAGCTGAGTAAAAGAAAGGAATCAAGAATGACTCTATGAAGCTAGTAGAATCTTGAAACCAAAAGCAGACAAAAACACATTCAGGGGTCAGGGGAGGGGACTTCAGACCAATGTCCTTAACGAACATAGATGGAAAATTTCTTAATAAAAGATTGGCATATTTCATACAAAACACCATGATCAAGTGTGACTCATCACCAGTATGCAAGGTTGGTTCTACATATAAAAATCAATAAATGTAATTCATCACATGATTTTTCTCAATAGAGGCAGATAAGGCATTTGACAAAATACAGCATCCATTCATGTTTAAAACACTAGAAAAAAATAGAGATAAAAGGAACATATCTAAACATTGTAAAAACTATATATGAAAAACCCAAGGCCAACATCATTCTAAACAGAGAAAACTAAAAGCATTCCCTCTAAAAACTGGAACAAGACAGGGATGCTACTTTGACCATTTCTATTTAACATTGATCTGGAAACTCTAGCCAGAGCAATTAGGCAAAAGAAAAGAGATACAAATTGGAAAATAAGAGCTCAAACTATCTCTGCTGATGACATGATTCTATATTTAAGAGACCCAAAAACTCCACCAGAAAACTTCTAGAACTCATAAGTCAATTCAAAGCAGCAAGATACAAAATTAATACCCAGAAATCAATTGTGTTTCTATACTCCAACAATAAATCAGCCGAAAGAGAAATTAGAAAAACTATCCTATTCATAATCGTCTCAAAAACATTAAAAATTCTAGGGAATCATATCTATCAAAAGAGGTGAAAGACCTCTGCAATGAAAACTACAGAACACTGAAGAAAGAAATTGAAGACCTTAGAAGATAGAAAGATTTCCTATGTTTTTGGTTAGAAAGAATTAACGTCAAAATGGCCATACTACCAAAAGCACTCTACAGATTTAATGCAATTCCTATTAAAGTTCAAATGATGATCTTCATAGAAATAGAAAAAGCAGTCCCTAAATTCATCTGGAAAAATAAAAGGCCCAGAATAGACAAAACTATTCTTAGGGAGAAAAGCAAAGGAGTAGGCATCACAATAGCAGATCTGAAATTATACTGCAGTCCTATAGTAACAAAAACAGCATCATATTTGCACCAAAACAGGCAAGAAGACTAATGGAACATAATAAAAGACACAACGAACTCACAAAAATACAGTTACTTCAAAGACAACAAAAGCACACATTGGAGAAAAGAGAACCTCTTCAACAAATGGTGCTGGGAAAAGCATAAATCCATATGTAATAGAATGAAATTTAACCCCTATCTTAACCTGCACAAAGCACAGAGTGGACCAAGGACTTAGGCATTAGACCAGAGATGCTGCACTTACTACAGAAAAAGGAGGTCCAACTCTCTATCGTGTCAGCTAAGGAACCAACTTCCTCAATAACTCCTAAAGCACAAGAAGTAAAATCAAGAATCAGTAGATGCAATGGTATCAAATTAAAAAGCTTCTTCACAGTAAAGGAAACAATAAAAAATATAGAGAGAGCCTACAAAATGGAGAAAATCTTTGCTACTTGCACCTTGGATAGAGTATTAATGTCCAAGACATACAAAGAACTCAAAAAAACTTAATGGGCAAAGAAACTTAATGGGCACTTCACAGAAGAAATGCAAATGGTAAAAAAAATATATGAAAAAAATTGAACCTCTCTAGCAGTTGGAGAAATGCAAGTTAAAACTACACTGATACTTTATCGCACTCTTGTCAAAATGCCATTATCGAGAATACAAGTACAATAAATGTTGGTAAGGGTGTGGGGAAAAGGGTACACTTTGTTGGTGGGACTGCAAATTGGTGCAACCACTCTGAAAAGCAATATGGAGATTCCTTAAAAAACTAGGAATGGACCCACCATTTAACCAGTCCTCAGTATATAGCGTAAGGATTTAAAATCAGTATGCTACAGTGACACAGCCACTTCAATGTTTATAGAAGCACAATTCACAATATCTAAGATATGGAGCCACCCTGGATGCCCTTCAACAGATGAATGGATAAAGAAAATGTGTTATGTATATACATTGGGGTATTACTCAGCCATTAAGAAGAATGACTTTATGACATTTGCCAGTAAGTAAAAGCCAGATGTTGGATATTTTCAGTGATATGTGGAAGCTAACCCACAGTAAAGGAGCAGAGGGGTAGAGTAGGTATTAAGTAGATTAGACAAGGGGGAATGAAGGGAAAGGAGGGAATAGAAAAACAAAAAAACAGTGAATGAACCTGACATAACTTTCCTGTGTACATATCTGAATATACCATGATGAATTCCACTATCATGTACATCTACAAGACTTAGTTTCTGGTTAGAATAAGATATATTCCTTGCTTGTAGGATTATATCAAAACAAATTCTACTGTCATATAACTAAAAAGAACCAATTTAAAAAGAAGGATAACTCCTCGTTATTAACTCAAATATTCAGGTAAATCATGATGCTATTTTTTGAAAAGGGGAAGGGTGAGAATGAATGTTGGAGGAGCAGGAAGACAGATTTGAGCTTTACAAAAAAATTGTATTTTGAACATGTTAATTTGTATACCTAGGACTTTCAAATGGAAACTTCGAGGCAATTAGACATAAGAATTCTGTCAAAAACACAGAGGATGTTAGATAAACAAATTTTGAAGCGTCAGCATAGAGGCAGTCTTTAAATCCAAGTGGGCATATGAGAAACTCTGGCAGTGAGTGTGGAGTAATTGGAGGTCTCAAGGGGATTATCTCATTTTAAGCAGAGGTAGAAAATGAAGAACTGGCAGTAGGATCTGGGAGCATGATTCCAGTGTGGTACAACACAGAAGAAGAGTTCCATGAAGGACTATTTTGCCACATCAAATTGTAATGGTAGTTTCGTGGGATGAGAGCTGAGAAATATCCTTGGGATTTAATACTTTGAGGTCCTGCATGTACTTGGCTAGCAGAGTCAGTGCGTGTTATGAACAGACGCCAACTTGGAATGAATTGAGATATAAATGAGGAGAAGGAAAAGAAATAGAAACAAATACACAACTCTTCTGGCAACCTAATATGTAATTTACCTAACATAATTTAATACCCAGCTAGTATGGTCTTTCAGCTCTCACATGGTATTCCCCAGTTTTTTTCCATATGCAGGTGCTAGATTCTGGATAAGTTCCATCCAGGACTAAGAGAGCAAAGACCTTCTTCTGAGTGAGTTTACTAGTTGAAATCTCAGAATATTGCTCTTATTTCATTTCTCATACCTTAGAAGAGACTAAATATCTGGAAAGAGAAAGCAGAATGCCAGCTGAAGGTTAGACTTTGTTCCTGAATCTTGCTCACCTTCTTCCCCTCAACTTCTATATGTTCTCAGTTAGCAGCAGGGATGCCCCTTTCTGCCTCCATAGTTTAAAAAAAGTCTGGATAGCTAAAACAAGAAGTGGCTATTCATTTTATCTTACAAGAGGAAATAAATTAGAGTTTTGCACCACCTTGTTGTCCTAAAGACCCTAGAATGAAAGATTAAGGTGGTACTTCAAAGTCTACAGCAGAAAGAGGGGTGGGCATCAGAAGCAGGAAATAGCTTTCTGACTTGAGTAAGCTGGGTAAGGAATCTAGATGGAGGTAATATGAAAACAGGAGTTATAGGACATGAGTTTTTTGGGAGCAACAATATAGTTAATTCTTACTGATTTAGACAGGAAACTATCTGAATTATACAGGACATAATTAAAGAAATTTGCCAGTTATAATTTTACATATTTCTTCAAAGTATATTTATAAAAAACTATATTGGTTACAGGTGAATAGGAAGAACAATTTCATGAAAAGTAAAATTGAGAATATTTTCACATGCTCAATACTGAAGGATGGGTGTTTTTAAATGTTTGAAAAGTTTACTATTTTAAGATAAACATAATTTATCCAACCTCATAACAAACAAAGTCTTAATAGATTAAAGTTGTCTACCTTTACTCAAAGTCATCAGAAGTTCAGATTTGTTAGGATTTCTACTAATAACATTAGGCTATAGTTTTTCTTAATTTATTTGCCTTTTCATTTAGCATACAGATAAATATTGGCATCTTCTTATATGTAAGAATTTAGTACCAGGCTGTTGAAAATCAGAAATGGAGTTGAGTTTAATTCATGGTAATCACATCATTTTCAACTCAAAAAACTTGTTTTTTATCAAAATAAAATTTTGATAAGTGCTTTTTCTCTTTTGTCAGACCTTGGACCTATAATAGCTGAGGAGAGTTTTTAAGAAACTATTAGGCTAAAATATTAAGTGTCAAACTGACATTATCTATAGATTTGCTGAGCGTTGGACATTTGAATTCAGTTGGCCTTATGGAATTTTTGTGTAATTGAAAACATCTATTTAAGACGCTTAAGCTCCAAGGTGAATAGCTATTTTATTTTATTTTATTTTTCCTTGGTTGTTTTCATGTATGTCCTTTTGAAGAAAGAGGCAAAACCCTTATTGTATTTAGTGATAATTGATATATTTATAGAATACTATTTGTTAAAGATTTGTATTATCATATTTAATCATGAATTTGGGAAGGTAGTCCATTCGTTCGTTCCTTTCTTCCTTCCTCTCTCTCTCTCCTTCCTTCCTTCCTCTCTCTCTCCTTCCTTCCTTCCTTTCTCTTCTTTCTTTTCTTTTCTTTTCTTTTCTTTTCTTTTCTTTTCTTTCTTTCTTTCTTTCTTTCTTTCTTTCTTTCTTTCTTTCTTTCTTTCTTTCTTTCTTTCTTCTAATTAGTTATATATGACAGCATATTGCATTTTGTTTCATTGTACCCAAATGGAACACAACTTTTCATTTCTCTAGTTTTACATGATGCTGAATCACACCATATTTGTAGTCATACATGTACCTAGGGTAATGATGTCTATCTCATTCCACTATCTTTCCTGTCCCCATCCCCCCTTCCTTTCCCCTACTTTGCTCAATCAAAATTTCTGCATTTTTCCCATGCCCCTCACCATTATGGACCAGCATCTACTTATCAGCTTTTCATTTTGGGGGATTGGCTTATTTTTCTTAGCAAGATACTCTCCAACTCCACCCATTTACCTGCAAATGCCATAAATTTATTCTCTTTTAATGCTGAGTAATATTCCATTGCATATATATGCCACAGTTTCTTTATCTATTCATCTGTTGAAGGGCATCTAGCTTGTTTCCACAGTTTAGCTATTGTGAATTGAGCTGCTATACACATTGATGTATGCTGATTTAAGTCCTTTGGGTAAAGACTAAGGAGTGGGATAGCTGGGTCAAATGACAATTCCATTCCAGTTTTTCTAAGGAATCTCCATACTGCTTTCCAGAGTGGTTGCACCAATTTGCAGTGCCACCAGCGATGTATCCTCACATCCTCAACAACACTTACTACTGCTTGTATTCTTGATAATTGCCATTCTGACTGGAGTGAAATGAAATCTTGGAATAGTTTTAATTTACATTTCTGTAATTACTAGAGAAGTTGAACTTTTTTTCATATATTTGTTGATTGATTGTATATCTTCTCAGAAGTGTCTTTTCAGTTCCTTAGTCCATTATTAATTGAGTTATTTTTTTTTATATGAAGTTTTTTGAGTTCTTTATATATCCTGGAATTAGTGCTCTGATGTGAATGTAGTAAAGATGTTCTTCCACTTTGTGGGCTCTGTCTTCATATTATTGATAGTTTCCTTTGCTGAGAAGAAGCTTTTTAGTTCGAATCCATCCCCTTTATTAATTCTTGATTTTATTTTTTGCACTTTTGGAGACTGGTTAAGGGAGGATACATTCTTGTTATCCCAGTTTTGCGGATAGAGAAACTAAAACAGAAAGATAGGATGATTTTTCCTGAAGAACACAAAGCAAATGGCACTTGGGAACTCAAAACCATTGTAGTTAACTCAGAGCCTGTGTTCCTTATTTTGCCATGCAGTAACTGGGATACTGGCAACATCCAGCCTAGAGAAAATAGAAAGGCAAGGTGCAGTACGTAGAATTTGATGGGTATTAAAGTGCAATAAAGAAAAATCAAGCTTAACATGGTGGAGCATACCTATAAATCCCAGCTATTGAAGAGTCTGGGGCAGGAGAACTTTGAATTTGAGGCTAGCCTCAGCAATTTAGCAAGACCCCCATCTCAGAAGGTGGGGTGGGAAAGGAGATTGAAGGTGGGGGGTGGGGACAGTAAGAGAAAGGAGTGATAGAGAAAGGGAGGAAGGGAAAAAGAAGGAAAAATCAGTAGCTAAAATGTCAAACAACAGTAACCAACAAGAACTCTGCCAAAGAAAATTTGGTTTATATACATAATGGAGTATTACTCAGACATAAAGAATGATTTCATGGCATTCACTAGTAAATGAGTGGATCTGAAGATTTCATTCTAAGTGAAATAAGACAGCCCCAAAAAAACAAATGTCAGATGTTCTCTCTGGTATGTGAATGCTCACCTATAACAGGGGTGGAGGGAGAATTAGAAGTTGAGTGAGGTAGATAAAGAGGAATGAGGGAAGGGAGAGGGAACACTAATAGGAAGGAAAATGGAATGAATCTGACGTAACTTTTCTATGTACATATATTAATACACCACAGTGAATCTCAACATCATGTACATCCACAGACTAGTATCCCAATTAGAATAAGATAATACTCCATGTTTGTATGAATTCTACTGTCATGGATAATACTGTTCTCAGCTATTAAAAGAAAAAAAAAGAAAGTAAACTCTGTCAGAGGAATCCAGCAGCATTACCAGTGATAACATGATTGCACCAAATGAGTTGGGTTGACCTAATTAACTTTAGAATTAAAGAAACAAGTTTTTTTTAAAAAAAGAGTGAATCCTAATATAAACTATGGAGTTTAGTTAATTCTGTATCTGTATTGTCTTAACAATAGTAACAAATGCACTACACTACTTAAATAATTACTGTTAATTAAACTGTCTTGGGAAAGATGGGAACTCAGTGATTTCTGCTAAAATTTTACATAAACCTAAAGCTGTTCTAAAAAATAAAATCTGTTATTTTAAAAAATTGTAAAGAAATCAGAAGATGTAATATTTTTTTCTTAGAGAAAAAAGGTCATTTTTCATAACTTTATTTTTAGGTATAGGGGTGGAAATATTCTAACAACAGCAAATAAATAAATTTGAAAATAAATAAATAAATTTATCTACATAGAATTCCCAACTGGTGTGTCTAATACATTCCTCATTAACTCAAATCTTACCTGTTTTCTGCTTATGGTCTAAAATAATGGGTCTAGCCTTGAGCCTGGTAAATAATATCATTTCTTTAAGTAGCTATTTGAAGTTTCTCTCACTTGTACAGCGATTTGGGAGTGACATTCTAGTTGAAAGCATAGACTAGAGCTAGGTTTCCTGGGTTCAATACTTACTGTCCATTATAAGTAATGTGACATTGGTAGGCTGCTTAAGCTCTGAGCCTTATATCTTCATCTATAAATAATAATAACCCCATCCTCATAGGAATGTGGTGAGGATTAAGGTGTTGAAAGATTTAAGATACTGAAACATAGTAAGTGTTCAATATATGCTAACTGTTCCAGGTTGTAACAGCACTCAAAAAAGTATTCGATTTTAAGGGGTTTGAGTTAGGAATGTTCAACTGGTAAAGTCTATGGAAATATCCCAAATTCCAAAAACTCCTGAAATGGAAATACTTCTGGTCCTAAGCATTTCAGATAAGGGATATTCAGATAAGGCATATTTATAATATTACTGGTGGTACAGAGATAATAATAATACCTTATAAACAGGTTACTTTGGCTGAAAAATATTTGATGAGATTGATCTTCCATTTATCCTTTTGCTTGTGATCTTTCACAGATTAAATTTATGTTAATAAAGTATTTTATGATGATGCTACTTTAGAAAATTAACTGCAATATTCCTTTTCAAATCATCTTTATCTACATTTTTAATATTTTTAAATTGTAGATTAATGTAATACCTTTATTTTATTTATGTTGTTTTTATGTGATGATAAGGATCAAACCCAGTGCCTCACAAGTGCTGTCCACTGTGCTACATCTCCAGCCAAATTTATTATATTTAATTACATGTAAATATGCTCATATATTAACAGTATAGTAAACTATTTTAAAATGTGGCTGTCTTTGAGTTTGAGAAGGGGCAAAAAAAGGAAAATAATTTTGGAGTATTGGTAATGTTTGGAAACTTATTTTTAATTTATTGTATTTCTTTAATTCTTTTCTATTAGTAGATCAATAGAATGGTCTAGTGTATCTTTCATTGTTATTTCTCGATTCTGTCTATGGGGTTTATCATGCAGAAGTATATTATCAGAAATTAATAATTACAAGGAAATGTTTTAATTTAACATCTGTACCAGATGTGACATATTTAAAACAATTGATAAACATTTTTCAGTGGCATATGGTCTGAGTCTGACATGCTTTGAAAAGAGTACAGAGTTCTGATAATGAGGATTCTGTGAAAATGGGAAAACCAGCATAACAGATATGCTTTGAGAAAGTATGGGTTTTTATCATCTTGAAACAATATATCACACTCAAAGGGACAGAATTGGGCTCCACAATCTGTTAGCTCATTCTTGTCCAATCTGGTCTCCTCCTTTCTTTTGGAGCCAGTGTTGTCATCAGCTCACTGAATTATATTCTGACTGGAATGTATTTCAGGCACAGAGTAATGTGTCTACTTAAATGGAATCCTATCTTTCTATAAAAGTTTTTTGAGTATAATAAATTTAAAATATAAAAAAATTCTATTAAGTTAAAGTAAGTGGTTCAACAGTTTACATATGTGCCTATTCCCCTGTTGCCCTAAAAAAAAGAAAGACCACTACTTTGAGCAACATAGATGTTTTTCTTTTATGTATAATTTTGAGTAAATTTTTATTTAACTATTAGGTGGTTAGACATATTGCAAAGGCTGTTTATTATGAAAATACCTACACATTATAATAAATGTTTAACAGAAATTAACAGGAATAAAAAGTTCTCTATTGAAGTTTTTTATTATGATTATTACTAATTCTGTACAGCCCTTCTTAACAAGAATTAAGCCTTAATGCCCTCAGGCATCCATTTTTTTGTAATAAATAAACTTGTCTCCTACCCATCTAGTATGGTACTAGCTATTCTTGGAAAAGTTGAGATGGTAACCCAAACATTTTTATAGGCCTTTTTTTTAATATTTGTTTTTCAGTTTTCGGTGGACACAGGTCTTTATTTTTTTTTATTTTTATGTGGTGCTAAGGATCGAACCCAGCGCCCCGCGCATGCCAAGCGAGCGTGGTACTGCTTGAGCCACATACCCAGCCCACTATAGGTCTTAATTTTGTTATTCAATCAGGATTGAGAAAGGCTACTGTATTAATATTCAAAATCACTGAGACTTTTAATGTGAATCATACAGAGTTGTACAAATTAATTAGATGTTATGTTAGAACTATATTACCTTATATAAAGGATTAAATGAGATAATCTTTGTAAAGAGATAAACACAATGCCAGACACATTGTAAGTGCTCATAAATGACATCTATTATCATATTTTAAGCTTTCATTGTCTGAAAATTTTCCTAAAAATTTTTGGTTGTATTATGATGTTTTGATCAAGAAGAAATTTAGTTTGAACTACAGAAATAGTTTTAAGTACAGTAAAATGTGTGATTTGATCCAAGAAATTATATTTTCAAATTTATGTAGGGTGTCTTACTCATTTTATGCTTAATAATTGAGTAACAACAATAAATTTTGCTTTTTTATTCCGATAATTCATAATTTATCCACAGAAACCATCTAATAACAAATGAAGTATTTTTTTGTGATTGTCCTCATGAGCATTTTAAGTCTTTGCCATTCAAATAGACAAATATTTCTTTTTACTGTATTGATTTATGTGAGAGTGGGCGTGGAAAGAATGAGAAATAGCTAGCCTTCCCTGATGCAAAGACAGGATGTTATTAATGCTTCTCCAGACCTCCTGCCGTAGGATCCTTTCACTTTTCTTTGAAAAATGATACATTATCTTTTAGGTATGATTGGCATTGCCATGGGGCACTATTAAATACACAAGTTATATGTAGCTACTTGAGTTATAAAGCTGAAAAAAAAATCCATGGAAGTAATTTTTAGCACAAGAACATCAGTGAATAATTCCTGACAGTGTAAATTGAAGATACTTTATGCAATGAACAAAAAGAAAATGGGTAATAAGCACTTTCTTGAGAATGGCTAACATAATTTACAAAACGAGCACCTTTCTTTATAGTATACACTTGAAGACAGCTTACATATGCTAATTTTAAAGTAAAGTTTATTTATGTTAATATATCTCCATATTCCTGTTTAGAGGTTCATAAAGTAAATAATGTGGAAATATCAGGTGACCACAGTGTATTATGAAATAATAAACTGCTGATACTGCATTTAACTCAGTGAAAGTTGATAAGTAACATAACATTTCTGATGTAGATGTCATTAAAATATCACTTATTTGGTGCAGTACTTTTTATATACTCATTATTAAGCTAACCTTCCTGTTTTATGGATTATTGGTGTAAAACAGCTTGTTTATACATAAATATGCTTTTTAAGTTTCTTTTTGATTATTGAAAATAAAATAAGGACAAAAACAGTTGAAGTAAAGCCAATGTTTCTAGTATAATTGATTAATCATTAGGAAAAAATGCCTGGTTTTTCACTATAATTTCTATATGGCAATTTGATCTTATGCATTTTTACCAAAATGAAATAGCCAATTGAAGTTTTTCTAATTGAAGATTTTGAACTACTTAATGATTTATGCATAGCCAGAAAATTAAATGAGAGGAGGTCAATAGAAGAGGAAATAGAAATGAGATCTGAATGTTAGTTTTTCATACTTCTATTTCACGTGTATAAAAACTATCCATGCACTTATTTCCATGTTCTTCTCTACTATTGAATACTGTTGCGATGTGATGATAAATCTGTAGAAATAACTGAAATTTCTCCTTCTTTTAAATTCTCGTATTTTTTCAGATTACTTGTTCTCTGCATTACTCCCCTCATGGAGTTGCCCAGAAAGAACTTCCTGTGTTGCACCTTAGGTCATTCTCTGCTTTAAGGACAAGTTGAGATCTGTCATTAAACAAATCTACTTAGTTCTTTACAAGGAATAAGTTTTATAAAATAATAAGAAGCAAAAGAAGATGATGATGATTAGCGTCTTGTTGCCAGTCATTCCACTTGTATTTGCATTGAGTATTTTCCATATATAATGAAAAGTGATAGAATATTCAAAGGTATTTATAGAATATGAGTTTCAAAAACCATTTAGACATATTACAATTTAGTGAGTTAAATTGAGGCTGGAAATAAAATCTGTCTAAAAATATTTTTAAAAAGTAGAATATGAAAAAAATTTCAATATAGTAAAGTTACTATTTATAATAGATAAGGAATTATATAACCAATGTTTCTAGTATAATTGATTAATTATTAGGAAAAATAAACTGGTTTTTCACTATAATTTCTATATAAAAAGAAGTTACAAGTAATTATTTAAACTTAAAAATTAAATTATAACAAGTTGAACAACTAACAGATGAATATTATTGTATGTTTTTGAGGAAAACTTTTCTAAGCAATAAGATATAAGGGAATAATTTAAAACTTCATGTCCATAAAGTTAAAAATACATGTAAGTAAAATGAAGTATGGAAAGAGCTGGATAAAGATATTTATATAATGGAGACAGAATGCACGTACACTATCACAAGTAATAAGAAATAAGCTATTATATCCACTTAATATGAAAAAGTCATTTACAAAAGAAAAAATCTGTGAATATGAAAAGTGTTTAACTACACTATTGATCAAACAAATACAGAGTAAGAAAAAATATCCCAGTTTAATATCTACTGATATTTAGAGTTTTTAAGAGTAAAGTAACATGGAGATACTGATATGTTTATATGCTTCTCTATAAAATCAATTTTGAATAATCATGAATGTCCTTAAAACATATTCATATTCATACCTATTACAGAATATTTATATTGGGCTAAGAGGATCTGTTAATACACAGCCTTGAGGAAAATTAAATGCATATGTAAGACTGCTATTATTATTTCTAATATACAGATAAAGATACTAAGGCTCAGAGAGGCCATGTGACTTGTTCAAGCTCACAAAGTTTACTAAGAAAATGAAAGTTGGAAAAATTTATGTACATCTAGGGGGATATGACTGATTTTTTGTCATTTTTATATATATTTTCTAAATTTCTGACACTAAGCCAAAAGGAGGACTAGGACTTTTATATAGCAAAAGATGAACGGAGACACAAGTATTATAGGCAATATCGTATCATTTGTAATAGTTTTTAATCATTAAGAGGATAATCCCATTTGTCTACAGATTTTTTCCTTGTTTCATAAAAATAAGATAACATTATCTGCATTTAATTTAGAACATATATTCTTACCAACTATTCTTTTTAATGAACTTTAATCAAAGCTGTAAACATAATCTTCATTTTATGCCCATACAATGTCATAAAAAATCAAATCTTAAAATGAAAAATTTTAAGTTAATACACCTACATCTTGTTATTTTATTTTCATTTTCAGATGGAAAACATAATTGGAACAGTACGAGATTCCAACCTGAAGTTGACACTTGCTTTTGGAATAGGAATGCATCATGCTGGCCTCCATGAAAGGGACCGAAAAACAGTAGAGGAACTATTTGTGAACTGTAAAGTTCAGGTACTTTTTTTCTCCAATGAGTACGTATTTAAAAGTAACCTAAAAGTTATATGTTACTTAGATATAATATTATCTTTTATTTTTAGGTTCTTATTGCTACAAGCACGTTAGCCTGGGGTGTAAACTTTCCAGCTCATTTAGTAATTATTAAAGGAACAGAATATTATGATGGAAAAACAAGACGTTATGTAGATTTTCCCATTACAGGTAATTTTTTTCAATTTACAGAGATACATTAAGTTTCCTGTTTAGCTTTAACAACTTAAATTTTCATGAGTTAATATTTGTACCTCCTATTTTAGCCTTTACAATTTAAATGGACTCAAGCATGCTAGACAAGTGCTTTATCACTGAGAAATACCCCATTCCTTTTTGTTTTATTTTACAACAGGATATCATTCAGTTGCCCATCCTGGCCTCAAACTTGTGACCCTCTTGCCTCAACGTCTCAAATAGCTGGGATTATTAATTGATTTTATTGAGAATTGGTCACATTTAAACATACAGTAAGCAAATTTGTAATAATAATAGAATGCAAAACACTGAGCTGTTTTATTTACTTTAACTTACCCAATTTGTTAATAAGCACTAAAAATATAACTGATTCTTCCAAATTCATAAAGTACTATGAGAAATTATTAGTGATAAAAATTTTTTTGATTAAGCATTTAGTGTTTAATTTTAAATCCATTTCACCAGAAATGATAACTTCCGTGGGACTTCCAGAACCAAAGCACTTATTGCTATAATGAATGCATGAGCAGTCTATTAAGATATTTTAAATTTTAATAAAGTCATTTTCAGTTGGTTTTGAAGAGGGATATATATTCAATATACATTTCTACTCAATGAATACATGTAAAACTCTATCATTTTTAAGCCATTGTTTATGTCAGATTCCTGCAGTATAAAAGAATTTTTATCCCATGGACAGGAAAAAGACAAGGCCTAAATAAATACATTATTCATTGTAGAAAATAATAAAAGGGCTTCACTGAAGAGATTTTTCTATATAAGTTTTATGTTTTTCTGTTTAATTAAAATAGTAACATTTCTTACCCAACGTCTTTAATCATTTAACTAAAGGAGACTTTCATCTTTTAATAGTGCCAAATACCTTTTGGGGAACTCAATATTACAACATAGTAACTTTCTAATTTGTCCTAAATTTTCTGAGTAAATTATATTAACTTAGCAAACTTAATAATAGCCATCACAAATAGAATATGTGCTCTTAAAATATTGTTTCCTTTGTTATTTTGTTGTAGAAGCATGCCCTCATCATTAATTCATACCTTCTTCCACCCGTGCCACTTTGTAGAATATCTCTTGTTTTACAGATGTGCTCCAGATGATGGGAAGGGCTGGGCGCCCTCAGTTTGATGACCAAGGCAAAGCTGTAATTCTGGTTCATGATATTAAAAAAGACTTTTACAAAAAATTTCTGTATGAACCTTTCCCAGTAGAATCAAGGTAAATTTTGCTTTAAATTAATTTAAATGGATTTATTTTGTAGAAAGTTTTAGTGTTTTTCTGATTACATTTTACTACTTAAAAATGAGTAAAACTTGTAGTATAAAAGAATTACTAACTGTGAAACATTGTAATTATCCCAATAATACTTAATGATAATTTTTATTTTTAAAAAATAACATTTTAAGGGGCTGGGAAATGGCTCAGTTGGTAGAGTGCTTGCCTAACATTCACAAGGCTCTAGGTTCAATCCCCAGCACCACCAAAAAGAAAAGAAAAGAAATCTTAAAAATAAATAAATAACATTTTAAGAGAACAAATACAGTACCATGTGCAGCCAAATTGGCTCTGGAGTCAGATTACCTGGATTGAAATCTGAGCTCGGCCACCTGTTTGCTCAATATTGAGCAAGTTATTTAATTTCTCAGTGCCATGGGCTGCCTATCTGTAAATGAAAATTATAACCATACCAGTTATCTCACAGTGTAATTGTAATGTTTAAATGAATACTGCTTGAATCATTGTCTATTATATAGTAAGCATTTTGTAAAGTATTAGTTTGATGAGAGTTTTAAAAATAGAGTTAATATCTAAAATAAGGGGTATGTAATTAATAATTTAGGTTGCTAATTTATTTCAGAATTATCCCATACTTCTTTATGGGCCCAATAACTACTACTCCTGCTGCAAAATCTTCCCTCATTTTCATGGTTGAAAATAACCCTTTCTTCCTCAGATTTATATTTTCTCATATACAACACTTTTCACATTCTACCTTTTATCATAGTGCTTTTCTATATACTCTCCTTTACTTTAGTATAGTCTAACTGCATTGAGGACAAACATGTTTTTCATTTATATTGTAAGTTGTTGAGTTTTTTAATCCTAAATGCAAATAATGTTTGTTTTTTTAATTTGAAAAATAAGCATTAAATGTTGTGGAATACAGCTAAAACTATGCTAAGAGAAAAATTATGACCAAAAATGTATATGTTAAAAAAGAAAAAATGAAAAATTAGTTATCAAGATTCTGTCTCAAGAATTTGAACATCAGCAAATTGAACTCAAAGCAAGACAACATAAAGACAAGAGCCCAGTGTGGTGGCTCATGCCTATAATCCTAGTGGCTCAAGAGTGAGGAAAGAAAATCGAATGTTTAAAGCCAGACTCAGCAACATAGCAAGCTCCTGTTTCTAAATTTAAAAAAAATAAATAAATAAAATAAAGGGATGGGGAATATGGCTCAGTTGTTAAGCACCTCTAGACCTCTAGGTTCAATCCCTAGTATAAAATAAGTAAATAAGAGCAAGAATTAATAGATTAACAATAAACATGGATCAGAGAAAAGTAAAAAGTGCCAGAAATTGGTTCTTTGCAAAAGATGACTTAAGGCTGATAATTGAATCTCAATATTAGGAATGAAATGATACTATAGATAGTAAAAGGTAATAAGATAATATGAACCACTTTATATAATAATTTTTAAATTTTGGATCAAATGGTAAAATTTCTCTTTAATCATTCATTAAAACTGACCCAATAATAAAAATCTCAAATTACCTATCAAAGCAATTGAGTCTTAAATTTAAGATCTTTTTACAAAGAAATCTTCTGACCCAGATGCTTAAATAAATTGTTCATAGCATTTAAGGAAGAAATAGCATCAGGTTTAAATGAAACTCTTCCTCCTAGAAAACATAGGCATATTTGCCAGCTTTTTTTAATCAGACCAGAATAGTTTGAATGACAAAACCTAATAAGAAATTTATAAAATAGGAATGTAACAAACTGTATCTCTCATGAATACAGATGTAGAAATTCTAAACAAAATTTTAGTAAATCACCCTAAGATGTATGAAGACACGAATGGTGTGACTCTACTTCATGTATAACCAGAAACATGAAAAATTGTGCTCTATGTGTGTTCTTTGAATTGAAATGCATTCTGACATCGTATATAATGAATTAGAATAAATAAATAAATTTTAAAAACATATAAATGCATCAAAATTATGTTTAAAAAGTCATGATACACTTTTGTATCTCCAAAAAAAAAAAAAAGTAAATCAAAACCAGCAATACATAAAAATACATTACAGCCAAATATGGTTTGTTTCTTAAATATGAAGATTATTTGTTATTTGAAAATAGATGAGTATAATTAACATTAACAGAAAAAAAAATGAGAAAAACCTCATGATTATCTCATCAATGTTTTTAAAAAAAGCATTTGACAAAATTCCATACCGATTCATAATAAAAAAAACAACAACATTGCAAGCAGGCATATAAATGAATCTCCTTAATCTTATGGGGCATCTACAAAAAATCCACTGTAAGCATAATAATTAATGAAGAAATCAAAAGTTTTCCCTTTTGAGAAAACTGTATATCCTTATGTAGAAGAATGATATTAGATCCCTATCTCTTACATTGCACAAAAGTCAACCCGAACTAAATCCAAGACTTAGGAATTAGACAAGAAACTTTGCAAGTGCTAGAAGAAAACGATAGGTCAACGTGTCAACATTGGCATAGGCACCAACTTCCTTAACAAAGACTCCTTAAGCCCAAGAAATAAAATGAATCATTAAGTGGGACAGCATCGAATTAAAAAGCTTTTGTATAGCAAAGGAAATTGTTTGAGAGTATGAAGAAAGGGGCCTACAGAATGGGAGAAAACCTTTGCCAGCTATTCCTCTGATGGAGGATTAATATCCAGAATATATAAATAACTCAAAAATATTAACACCAAAAAATAAATAAGTAAACCAATTAATAAATTGGGAAAAAAACTAAACAGACTTTTCTCAAAAGCAGAAATACAAATGGCCAACAAATATATGAAAAAAATGATCAATATCCCTGACAACCAGGGAAATGCAAATCAAAACTACATTGAGATTCCATCTGAATCCAGTTAGAATGGCAGTCATCAAGAATAAAAATATGAATAATAATAATAATAAATATAAATAATAATAAATGCTTGCTAGAATGTTGTGGGGGGTACACTCATACATTATGGTAGGTTTGCAAATTAGATCAACCACTTTGGAAAACAGTATGGAGATTCCTCCAAAGAATAGAAATAGAACCACCATATGCCCCAGCTATCCCAGTCCTCAGTATTTATCCAAAAGAACTAAAATCAATACACTGTACTGACACAGTCGCATCCATGTTTATAGCGGCACAATTCACAATAACCCCATGAAAATAGAGGAGAGATCAGTGTAAATAGAAAAATGGGATTAAGCAGTAGGATGAGGGACAGGAAATGGAAGGAACTGCAGGATGAAATTGACCAAATTATGCTGTGTACATATATGAATATAGCACAGTGAATTTCACCTTTATCTATAAGGCACAAATTAAAACAAATAAATAGAAGGAAGACCAATATAGTAGAGGAAGGAAAATAGGGAAGGGAAGAGGGGAGGAAAAGAGGACGCACTGGAGCAAAAGTTAAACAAATTAAATTCCATGCATGTATGATTATGTCAAAATGAACCCAACAATTATGTTTAATGCACTAATAAAAACAGTTTTTTTAAGTTTTCCCTTTGAAATAGGGAATGATAAAGAGGAGTGTTGTAGCCAGGTACAGGTCGCACACCTGTAATTCCACTGGATCTGGAGGCTGAGAGAGGAGGATTGCGAGTTCAAAGCCAGTCTCAGCAAAAAGTAAGGCACTAAGCAACTCAGTGAGACCTTGTCTCTGAATTAAAAAATACAAAATAGGGCTGGGCATGTGGCTCAGTGGTCGAATGCTCTTGAGTTCAATCCTTGGTGCCCCAACCCCCCCAAAAAAAGGAAGTTGCTTATATCACTTTTTGGTAAACATTGTGATAGAGTCACATGCCACTATAATAGGATAAGAAAAACAAAAGTTAGAATATCCCTTTGAGCAAGGTAGTAAAAGCATACATATCAGGATGGTTTTCTGGGGTACTACCAATGCTTGATCTTGGTGTTGGTTATACATGTTCACATTGTGAGAATTAATTGATTTAAAGACATATAATTTGTGTAGTTTCTCTGTGTATACTTCACTATAAATCTAACTACATTTTTTAATTTCATACCTTGATATGGCCCTTAATATTTTATCCATTGTAGAATATTCCATAGTTTATTTATTCATTTCTCTATTAATGTGTATTTAGAAAGTTTCCAACTTTTTCCTCTTGTGTGTAATGTTGGAGTAAATCATTTTACTTTTCTGACCTCACAGGTTAATGTTTCTTTATCGGGTCTTCATGAAAAAGTGGAATTGGCTGGATCATAGTGATTATTCCAATAGATATTGCCAAGTTGCTCTCCAAAATAACTGTACCCATCTCTATTCAACTACTGGTGAATTGAGAATAATGGCCACTTTTTTATTAATGTATATTAATTAGTGATTTTTTACATTCATTTTTTTCTGATCATTTTCTCATTTCGTTGCCAAAGTTATTTTTATTATCCCATGAATCATAATTTATTTAGTGTTTTATTTTCTTAGGCATTGCTTACTTCTATTTGGTTTTTGTTGTTGTTGTTGTTTGGTGGTGGTGGGGTTTTTTTGTTTTGTTTTGTTTTGGTGTGTGTGTGTGTGTGTGTGTGTGTGTGTGTGTGTTCAATGCATTGAACCTGGGGGATATACCACGGACTTACATTCCCATCCTTTTTTTTTTTTTTTAATTTTCAGACAAGGTTTTGCTATGTTGCCCAGGCTGGTCTCAAACTTGTGATCCTCCTACCTCAGTCTCCTGAGTCACTGAGATTATGTGGGTGTAGCACCATTCTTAACCTTTTGTGTGTTGTATATAAGAAAATAAAATGAACTTTTTTGCAAGTGTTTCACCACATCTGAAAATCTTCGTATATTCCACAATACCTAATATAATAATGTCTTCTTATATATCCAGGCACTTAATGTTCACCAAATAAATTTTTTAAAAAATCTTTGCTCACGCCTCTCTCCTATCATCCCTTTCTTGCCAACGCTCCTTTAATCTGTCCCAGTATTTATTCCATACCCTCTCGAGTACTTTATAAGTATGCTTTTCCTGTTGTCTGGTCTTACCCTCTCTCTTGACTCTTCTTCTGAAAGTTACTAGTTTACTTCCTGTCAGCCTATGTTTATTTTCCATCTAGTAATTTATTTCCCTAGAATGACTTGTAGCAGTAAGTGCCTCCTATTGCATACCTACAATATGACTACTAGTAATGGCTTTCAACAAGTTATTATTACTTAGTTTATTCTAGGAAAATATCATATTATTGTAGTATTTTTGTGAGACTCTGTCTCTCTGGCCCACTTCTTATTCACATTCAAATAAAAAATAACATACTTTTTGAAAAGAAAACAAGCATAAATTTTTATGTGCTAGTTAATAATACAAGTTCCTAAGCTCATAATACTAAGTGATTTTTGTGGTGAAAGGACATTGTAAATGTCCCCCAAATCCCCACAAAATAATTTGGAAAGAATTACTCACAAATTATACAATACACAAAATATATAAATTACACAAAACACATTTGTATCTTAGAATGTAAAATCTGAGTCTAGACTATTTGAGATAAATTAAGTGTACTTTGTTTAATGGTCATACTTATTTTCCATGCCTTATCCACTATGCAGCTTATTAGGAGTGCTATCTGACCATTTAAATGCAGAGATCGCTGGTGGTACAATAACATCTAAGCAAGATGCAATGGACTATATCACCTGGACTTACTTTTTCCGACGTCTTATCATGAACCCCAGGTAAGTGCAGGGCTTTTTTGAAAAGAAATTATCTTTTTGTTTTACACTGGAACAAGATGTATTTGAAATTAATAAACTCTAAAATTGAATACATACAAAAAAAGTTAGAACTTTGGACTTTGTAGGTCTATGGATTTGTCCAAAAAAGTCAGATTTGTCCAAAAATTCTGATGTAATCGCATTGTATTATATCAAAAATCAATTGGTTATGTGTTTTTGATAACTTCACTTATTTTAATTATCTTAAAGATATTTTGAAGAGTTTGCTGTTTAGTTGGGAGTCAATACATCTGAAGCCCTTTGGAAATGTGTGAAACTATGGTAGTGAAAAAATTAGAGATGGGGTTGTGGCTCAGTGATAGAGCACTTACCTTGCATGTGTGAGGCATTGGGTTCAATCCCCAGCACCCACATAAAACAACTAAACAAAATAAAGGTATTGTGTTCATCTACAACTAAAAATATTTTTAAAAATTTAAATTGGGGAGTGGTAGATAATTTTTATTCTTGACAGTATGTTATATCTTCATTTAGCCCCTGCTATTATCTAATATCATGCTAAACGCTTAGATGTAAAGATAAGTATAACATCCCCTATCTTCAAGTACTGATGGTATAGTATGAAAAAACACATGTATGGAACAGGAGTAGTAATAGGTAGAAAGCATTCAGACAGAAAAATACTGTCAGAGCAAAAAAGTCTCAGGGATTGAGTCAAGTATTTAGAAAATATGAAAAAGATTGATGTACCTTAAGGAATATAGAGATTGTCTTGACAAGAAAGTGTGCGAAGACCAGAGGGTAAAGGATCTGTTGACTGTATATATCTGATCCTATTGGAATCCTAATGGAATGACCCATTAGAAGTTCTTAAACATGGATTGATGTCACCAATTTAGTTTTTATTTCAATACCTATGATACTATAGTAGGGAATCCAATGGAATGGGGAGAAAATATACCAGTTAGGAAGTTATTTAATGATAAGATGAGAACTTTAACATGCAGAGGCAGTGAAGTAAAGGTGGAATTTGAGGGATGTGCTGAAGTAAGAAAAAGAAAATTAAAAAAACATTACAAGGCCTTCAATAGAGAGACCCTAAGATATGATGCTCCACTCTGCTTTTGATGAAGTTACAGTTTTATTTTTTTCACCATCCTTTTGACTACTGCCATATGAACTTCCCACCGTCATTTCAAATGTACCATGTATAAAACTGACTTAATGATAAAATCATCAAAATCCTCCACTAATCCAACTTTATTACTTTTGATAATATTATCACTGTATCTGTTTGCCCTAACTTCACACTCCAGACTTGCATTTTAATTTTCACTCTCCCTTGCAGTTCTCCAACTGCTTAACCTGCTTTTAGTCTATCCCTAATCTAGTCTCATTTGTAAACCATTAAATAGTATTGATCAGAAATTAAATGAATTATACAAGAGTTGGAAGCCAGATGAGGTTAGTTTTCTTTAAAATTAGATAATAAGAAGGAAATTGCCCAGTGTTTACATTTTTTTCAACCATGAGAGTGAAATGAGTCAAGAGCACAGTTGGAAACACCATTCAGAATAGGGGTCCCACAGAGAAGGAACTGGAGTAGGCATCACTCCTGTTGCTCTAGTTAGAAACTGTCTTCTATGTAATAATACTTTGGGTAATAAACAGTAGTAATTAAGAGCAGAACAACGAGCTCAGGGAAGAGACATCACAGTAGACAAAGGATGAAATTTTGAGAGGAAATTATACTAAGCCTCTGTTCCAGGGAATTTCTTGAGTTTTGGCATTTGTATGTCTCCTGCTTACTCATGTTTGTAATCAGTGTAGTCCATGTAAATAAACAAATATTCCTTGGTTCACATTGCCTCCCCTACTTGATATCTGATAGACATCTAAGGAAATTTGGTATTGACAGTATGTTATATCTTCATTTAGTAATGACTTTGCTTAGAGTACTTAGTACATGTGGCAGCTGCTTTTCCTGTCCTCCTACTGCCCATAGGAGGATCAGATGTCCTACCACCGCCACCAAAGGGTTACAATCAATTGAGGGAGACATTAACTCACATACTTCTAAGTAAGAGGTTTCTCTCACTGGTGCTCTTGTGATCACTCTTCTTCGTGCCTACAGTATCTAACCCATCTAGCCCTGGCAGTCTTAAAAGTCCAGTCATACATTGATAAATGCAGCTTGAATTGATTTCCAGGAGGTGAAAGTTTATCTACTCTTGATCATCCATATCATATATATTGGTTCCCTTTAGTAGCTGCCTATGCATATTTTGAGATACCCCTAAAAAAGAATATGCAGTACTCATGTAAATTTTATTTATAAAAAATTACTATAAAAAAAGACCACACAAAGCATCTCAACTTATTTCAAAGTTTAGAGATCAATGCATTCTCAGTACAAAATGTAACAAAATTGAATATCCCCTATGCTAAATGCTTAGGAACAGAAATATTTGGATTTCAGATTTTGGGAGGTTTCGGAATATCTATTTACATATACATAAATGAGATATCTTGGGAATGTGATTCGAGTCTAAACACAAATTCATTTATGTGTCTTAAACTTTATATACTTGCTGAAGGTAAGGTTATTCAGTATGTTTAGTATGCCTGCATTTTGACTGTTACCTTATCACATAAGGTGAGGTGTGGAATTTTCCTCTTGTGACTTTGTATCATTGGTCAAAATATTTTATATTTTGAAGCATTGCAGATTAGGTTTGTTCAATCTGTAAAACCAGAAATAGACAATAAAAAGAATGATAAACAAATTCTAACTATTTGAGACTTTAAAATATTTATTCCAGTGAAAGTTAAAATCAAATAAAAGACTAGAGCTATTAAAAAAAAAAATAATAAGTGTTCCATAGCAAACAAAGCTCCTGGATTCAAACAAAAGCACAGTTCCAAGGAATATTTAGACCTTTAAAGACCTAAAAAATAAAATGATTAAGCATTCATCTCAAAAGAAACTATATGAACAATAGTAGCAGAGCATAAATATAGGAATTTATAAACATAAAATGAAATTAATAAATCAGGAAACAATAATTCTCACTAGCAATTATTATTGAGTGTCTACTGTATTTGAGATGTTATTTCAAGAGCTTAACTCATTTAGTACTGTATGATCTCCCTTCTATATATGAAGGAACTGAAGTAAATGAAAAGTAAGCAACTTTCTCACAATAACACAGCTCATGAGTAGCAGAAGCAATACTGGCATTCCATCACATTTGCTGTCACTGGGCTCATTATCAGATCCAGAACTCAATCATTCACTCCCTGTCCACTTCTCTTCCAGTGCTATGCTGAAAAGTTTCTTGATTTAAACCATATGATACTAATTTTCAGTGTATGACAATCATGTTCATTTGATGCTATCTCCCAAACCATAAATGGTCAGTTTTAATGTGTATACCTTCACATGGAGATAAAAATGGAAAACTGGGCCTAAAATAAGTTTAACAATTTACATATTTTACCTAATAAGCTGTAATCAAATTTTGCTACTTTCTTTCTAATTGACTTTTTAAAAAATTGCCATAAACTTTTGTATGTGGAATTCTAAGTTTCTTTTTCTCCATTTTAATTGACAAATAATATCTATATTTATGGGATAAATGTGAGATATTTCAGTACATGCATACATTGTAAAATGTTTTCTGCATATAAGTGAGGTTATGCAATATTTGTCTCAGTCCCTGACTTATTTCTATTAGCATAACATCCTCTATATTCATTTCATGTTGTTGCAAAAGCAAGCATTTTGTTCTTTTTTATGGCTGAATATATTACATTGTATATATACCACATTTTTTAATCCATTTATCTGTCAATGAACATTTGGATTGTTTCCATAATTTTGCTATTATGGATATAATAATAGCTACAATGAATATGGGGAGTTCCATATACTGATTGCAGTTTCTTTGGGTATATAACCAGTAGTAGGATTGTTGGATCATATAGTAAATCTATTTTTAGTTTTGTTAGGATCCTACATACTGTTTTTCAAAATGTCTTTAGTAATTTAAATTTCTACCAGTATTGCACAAAGGTTCGCTTCACATACTCATGACTGCCTCTTAATTATATTTTTTCATTACTGTGTATGTTAAAATCTTCTTTCCACAAAGCTGCAAGCAAACAAAGGCACAGGAGTTGAGAAAATTGGTAAATTTTTTCTACTTATTTTTCAGATCTACTTAAAGTATTACAAAGGCTAACATCAGTGTCTCAAATGAAAGGCTTGTATTCTGTGTAGTTTTAATTTTTCCTTAATACTCCCTATCATCCAGTGACATAAATTGAGATTTGACCTTTCTTGGGTGGGAAGAGAATATATGCAAGCTCATCTGCCTGCATATGTGTAACAGACAAGTTTATTTAATCATTGAAAAGGAATGCTGTTTTCAAAGTATGGTCACACATAGATAAATAAAGATGACCTGATGTTCCAGCCCCTGTCAGTTGTACTGTAAAGCCCCCATCATACCACATCCAAAGTAAAACTTCTGTTGGTGAAGATTTTGCCCATTGTTCCTCAGCTGCTCATGATTTCTGTTTATATTCCTATGCGTGTGTGTATTTTATATATATATGTGTGTGTGTAGTGTGTGCAAATACATACCTATGTACATATAAGGATATAAATTTTGCATAAATATGTGTGCACACACATACATATATACATTTGCTTGTTCAAATGTATATAAACAGATGTGCTGCTTTCATAAAGTATAATATATTCCAAGTTGAGTTCTGGATTCAATTTGTATTTTCAGTTTTAGTCTTCGTTTTTCCCTTGAGAAAGCTTTTAAATATTTCTAGGGCAAATTTTTGTGATAGTTTCAGCTGTCCCTGCAACCACTTTCATTATTTGTGTCATTATTACTGCTGCATAATCTGAACATAAAAAAACATGGTGCTGTAACAAATGACTTCTCAGTACTGACAGTTATAGCAGCAGCATTTCAATACTGATGAAAAATTTCCCAGCGAGATATCTGGCCAGGTTTACATAAACCAAACAGGAAATGGCTGCCACTATTCACATTAAATCCAAACTGTTTGGTGTAACTTTTGCTATGTTTTACATTACTATAAAATCTCTTTCATTCCCAGTTGATGAAATTTCATCTGTATTAAGGTTGAAAAAAGATAACTTTGAGATTTCATGTCTGGTGTTCTTGTTTGTCCTTTAATAATATCTTGTAAAGATAATTTTTGAAAAGTTGTTCTAGTTTTCGATTGTTTAAATTTTATGAACTTTGTAAATTTTTATGACAGGGAGAGGTTTGTTATGACTTTGTCCCAATGGACTGCTAATAGAAGTTAGCCTGTCTAGCCCATGTGCTAGATGCTTTCAGTATCAAACTGCCTTTGACTTTCACACCTCTCAGGGGACTAGTAATTGTTGTGTTCAAACAGCCTGTAATTGTGATCCCGCTGGCTTTCTCAGTACGCTTCTGGCTATTAGAATCATTAAACAACTCAGCACCTGTTAACAGCATTGTAAATATTCAACCCTGCTTGTGTGCAGGTTGAGTCCAATATACAGAAATCTTACAGAGCTCAGTCTCATAAATTAGAGCTTCTGACAAGTCAATTATTGTGAAACTGGGTTTCTCTGTGAAATAAATGAAATAGCATGCTGACAAAAAGGTAGGCTGTCTGTTTATAGCAAAGGGAAGATAATGACTTGATGATTCAAAGCACTGGGCATGAAACTACATTGTATCCTTTATCTGTAATTAAACAGTTGCATAAATTTTCTGTTTAAACAACCTGTAAATTATAAATTTTATACTGTGGAGAATACAACATGAAAACAGACCTTTTTACTTAGCTGTTGTATGCTTTTTCAAGTTGGTAAAGGGATTATTGAAATGAGTGATAAGTAATATTTTAAGATAAATGCTTATACTTGTTCAGGCTAGAAATTGTATAATAGCTGAAAAGTTCATTCAACAAAAGTAAAGGCCATATTGTGCTGTAAATACAGATCATATAAATCTAAACTCCGTTCTTTACTCACACAAAAGTGTCCAAGTATATGAACTCTAAAGTGCCGAATATATGAACTCTCAAAAATCTATGTGTATCCTAAAAAATAATTTAATTTAAATTTAGTTTTATTATTTTACTATGATTGCAAATTATATAGCTAATTAAGATGTAACATTTTAATTTTAAAGGATTTAAAAATTTTAAGTGACCTTAGCCTTCATTTCAAATGCTAGTAAAGAATATTTGGAAAAGATCAGTGAAGTTCAGTTACCTGAATTGAATTTTGCACCACTTCTTGTAAATTCATTAGGATTTTGGTGAGCAAATTTGGGAATAAAATTTTTAAATGAATATCAATGATTTTTATGCTTTTCTATTCAAATAACTATTAAATTTTAATAAGCTAGATTATTAGTAATATTTTAATAAGGTCATCAGATAGTATGTTATAGAGAGACATAATTTTAGTTGGCTTTTCTTTGTTTTGCCAAATTATGTTTAAATGTTTACACTAACTGTATTATCTAGGTGAAAGCTATTATTGATCATTTAAAAAAAAAAAACAGAAAAAAGTCTCCTAATAGACTTAAACAAACTTTAGAATATTAACCCATCCAAATGCATTTTGTAAGTACAATGAATAAAATAGCATTAAATAAAACATAGTGAATTAAATAAATATTAAAAAGAACTATAATTTTTAAGGAAACTTTTTATTATTAATGGGTTTAACTATTATTAGTAAGCATACCAAGTTTATTTATTCAAGCATAAAATGGCAAAGTTGGCATTCCAGTTATATCTGTGGTAGATTACAATAATCAGCATCATCCATGAGTTTTTTTTTCAAATAACTTAATAAATTTATAAACAAAATGAAATTTTATTTTTTGATAATATTATTTTTTATAATTTTAACTGCATGAAGAATTAGATTCTTATGCTACAAGTGGTACTACTTATACATTATCTTGGGCAAATTTTTACTGGTGTTTTCAATTTAGAATACCTTTATCAACTATGTATTAGTCTAGACAGCTACAAATAGTATTGGAAAATTTATAGGCTCAGTGAGCCAAAAGAATGTGATGTATGAAGTCAACACTTATATTGCAGAAAGTTTGACTGTAAAGTTCACTTCCTGGGGGAAAAAAAAGAAAGGGAAAAAATATCTTTGATAATTTAGAATGACTTTGAGAATCTGTCTCTTTTATGAGGCTATAAAGATCCAAAATTTTTATTTTTACCTCTGAAGCAGAAAACTAAATACTTCAGCTTAGTGATTTTCCAGGGCAAAGGAAATATTTTCTACCTTTTTTCTAATGCTGGTGTTTGTGTTTCACTTTGATATATGCCTAGTTGGGCATAATTTAAACATTTTGTTTAGATTAATGATAGCACTGGGTTTAGTACTTCATTGATAAACACTGCTTTATTTCAGTCCATGACAAGAGGATTTGTTTAGGAAAAGCAATAATTTTTCCACAGACTAAAAGTAACTACTCCTTTTTTCTGAAAAGTTGTTTTACCAAGTAAATTCTATTATCTTATTTATCCTTATTCAGTGAAGATTCTTGAATTTAGAATACTTAGCATTTGAACTAACTTCTCTTTGTAATGGAAATATATCCTGACATGATTTCAGACCTACTTCAATGTAATTTTCATCCTGTACTGTCTTTAAGTCTGTTTCTTTGGAGAAAGGAAAACAAAATCCCCAAAATAGTCATCTGTTCAGATTTTCTATACCTCAGGTATGTTTTCTTTTCGGCTTCTACCATGTGAGATTGCTTAGCACCCTTTTTCACTTTCTGGTCCTATACAGATGTAAAACTGCCGTCATGGATTTTAATGATTGGAACCTGATCTAAGGTTCTAAGACCACTTTCTGCTTCTACTTCTCTATTTACATGAGGACAGGGGAGGTAGGGTATATAAATTCTCCATGCCTACTAGGGTACAGGGTTCATCCAGTAAGAATTAGAAAACTGCCATGACAATGGGTCCTTCACCTTTTGGATCATTTCCCAGGCCCAGATTCTTAGTGATTTGGCAAGAACCTCTCTCTCTGAGTTGTAGGGAAGAGTATTCAGATGAATTGTATGTCCTTAGGATTTTTATTTAGAAAATATATAGAGCTGTGTATATGTATTTTCTATATGTTACAACTTAAAAAGTTTTATTTTTAGCTTGATGATGTCCCTTCTAGTTGTTAGGATTACAGTTGTTCCTTATGCACTAGAGGAACAGTAACTGACTGCATTACCTAGAAGAACTATCACCCATATCACTATTCTATTTTGTAAAATTATTGAGATTAGTTCATATAGTAAAAGGGAACAAGATTTATATATTTACATATATAAATACATTTGCATATATTTCGTGTTTCCAGCTTTCTAAATTCAGGGCATAATTTTGGTGTACACGATTAAACTGACACAATACTAGTTATAACATGGGAAACAATTTCTCTTTAAATGTGATGCAGGATTTTATCTCCTCATCTTATATATTTTTAATGTATTACTATTTTCATCATTGTCAACAAAGCTTCACATGAGACCTTTGATTTGTAAATCAGGAATGATAATTACAGTTGCTTTATTTTTCTGATTTACTGTAAATGTAATTTGTGTTTTTGAAATTCTGAAGAGATCATAAAACTAAGGTGATATTTTTGGTAGAAAATACCTTGATACTAATAATAACCTTGCTTGTTTTCTAGCTACTACAATTTAGGTGATGTGAGCCATGATTCTGTAAACAAGTTTCTGTCCCATCTGATTGAAAAGTCCCTGGTTGAGTTGGAACTTTCCTTCTGTATTGAAATTGGAGAGGTACGACTTGGTTATATATATATATATATTCTAATTGCATAGCTTTTCAAAAATAGGGCTTTTGGTTCTAGTACTGCCAAATTTGTACCAAAACTTTTGCATTAGCAGCCTGCAGTATGAATTATTAGTTTTATGAAGATATGTAATTCCATTGTACTTTTTACTAATGTCATTTTTATCCTTTGGAACAGGATAATCGGAGCATTGAGCCTCTCACATACGGCCGAATTGCCTCCTATTACTATTTGAAGCACCAAACCGTTAAAATGTTCAAGGACCGTTTGAAACCTGAATGCACTATTGAAGAATTGCTGTCAATTCTGAGTGTGAGTTTCATGATATTATTGTATTGTTTCTGTATATTTCAGACTTTCTCTTTTAATTTGTCCTGAGTTTTTGCCATCCAGTTCTTGAAATTTGACAGAAAATGTTCATGAAGTCCTTCCTTCTGTCAAACAAGGCTACTACAAAGTTTCCTGTTTAGACCAATTTCCCCATAAATAAAGGTGATTCCATAATTAATTTATTATTCAAACTTGGATCCTTCTATCAGTGGAAGGGCATTATTAATATTTAAGCCAGAATTAAAGGTAGAAGCTGGACTTTCCTGAGCAAGCCTTTGACATTGTAGCCTCTTTGAATTCAAAACTTTTCCTATTGCTTCTTTTGGATAGTTGCTGTTGAATACTTAACTATGATGTTATTGAAGTTTCTTTACTTAAAGATCTGCATGATTTAAGTCTTCTTAGAATTAATGCCAAGAGAGCTGTTTAAACCCTACTTCCAACCCCACCAAGTCCCTTTCCAAAAAGAAAAAAGAAGTTTCATATGGTAAAAACTATCCTATGACCATTTTTACATTTTTGCTTAGAAGCTAAACAATAGATTTAATATGGAAGTTAACGTTTTTATTACAACTCTTCTCCACCTACCTTTCTACATAGCATACACTTTATTTATCTATTTATTATTTTTTACTTTGTTGAACTGAAGTGTGTTAATTTGCCATTAAACTTTGTTGACATATTAGTCAAAGTGTGTGTGTGTGTGTGTGTGTGTGTGTTTTCATTATTTTATTCTTCAGGTGTACTGATGCTTTTTAAAAAAAAAAGTTAACCCCATTCGAGTATAACATTTTTAAGGTGTTTCTCATCTAAATTCACTGATTCTTTGGTAGTTTGCTTATTAAATTTTTTTCCTTTCTCTCCTATTGCTTTGTTATTCATAATGAACGTTGATATCCCACTCACAGATTTTTAATTTCTCAATTCTTTCCCTCTAAGAAACTTCTGTGTAGATTTTATGCCTACCATAAGGCCTGGAATATTATAATGAATCAGAACATGTTTATTAATGAATCAGTTGATGGATGGAAAGATGGATGAATTGATGCTGTATAAATTAGATTTTTGCTGTGTGTAGAAAAGAATATGATTTTAAATATATGATGCAGCTATCAAAAACATTGGTCTTTGAGAAATTAAAAGTTTATTTCTGAGAGTATTTAAAAATGTGGTGAATTTTTTTAGATTCCCTAAGGATGAGATTGTGTTGTCTCCTACACAAAGATTCATAAAAATCGGATTTCTCTGGTGAGAAGACTATTAGAAAACTGCCATGACAATGGATTTAGAATGTTGTTAATGATTTTGGGTGTACATTTTAATTTACTCTCTCAGATTTGAGAATATAATTTTTATTTCATATTGTCTTAGTCCATTTTGTATTGCTATAACAAATACCCAAGTCAACCCATTTTGGTCATAATGGCCATTTTGTCTCATGATTTTGGGACTAAAATTTCCATACTAACATGGCAAATGCAGCACATATTTGAAGTATATGCAAGACCTGTGAGGGATATATGTAGAAGAGACCAAGCACATGGAATGACCACACATTATAGACACCTTTTCTTAAAATAACTTACCAGGTCCTGTGAAAACTATCCCACTTCTATAATACAGGCATTAATCCCCACCAAGACTGGTACTCCATGATCTCCTCCCATCAGGTCCCACTTCTTAAGGTCTCAACACATTTTATACTATTACATTATTTTAAAATATGTCACAGATTAATTTAACCAGTTGCTACCCTATTGTGCTAAAGAAGAAACAGAAGTGATTCCTTCACTCTATTTTTTAAGATTTTTTTTAAATTCTTATTTTTAGTTGTTTATGGACCTTTTTTTTTATTTATTGATATGTGGTGCTGAGAATCGAACCCAGTGCCTCAAGCATGCTAGGCAAGTGCTCTGCCGCTGAGCCACAACCCAGCCCCTTCACTCTATTTTTGATGCACCTTATTTAACTTCTTTCTATTCTGCCTCTTTACTACCCTAACTAGTCTCTACTGAATCCTCTTCTACTTGTTCTATTTCAAGATTGATTAGTTTCCTAAAATGAGTAAAAACTGATGGTATTTTTCTGTGTCTGGCTTGTATGACTTAATATAATGACCTCCAGTTCCATCCATGTTGCTACAAATAGCAGGATTTCATTCTTTTTATGGTGGAATAGCATTCCATGGTATACAATTCCATTGTATGCCATTGTGTACCACATTTTCTTTATCCATTTATCCACTGAAGGGTATCTGGGTTGATTTCATATTTTGGCTGTTGTGAACAGTACTACAGAAAACATGAGAGTGGACAAATCTTCTTGGTATAATGATTTCATCATCTTTAGGTATACACATGGTAGTGGAATTGCTGGATCATTTGGTAATTCTGTTTTAAGTTTTTTGAGGACTATGCTTACTGTTTTTTCAATAATGGCTATGCTAATTTATATTATAACCAACAATGTGTAAGAGTTTCCCTTTTCTGCATTTTTTTCAGCATTTATTTTTTGTCTTTTCTATATTAAACACACAACTTCTTTTTAAGTAGAGATATAATTATTTTAACTTTATAATATTTATCAGATGCTACCTTTTCTTTCAAAAATTAAAGAAAGGATTTAACCAGGTCACCTTATCATATACTTTCTTTCAGTGTTTTGGGCACTGCAAGCTTCTATTTTTAAGCATTCCATAGCAGAAAGTACATAGACAGGTTTGGTAAAAATTCCATGTAGATCCATTCATACCTCATCATATACATTTTTTTCTCTTATAAAACCTCTTTTGAGGCTTCTGTTTTCACTTTTCTTTCCTTGAAGTCTTCTCTTTCTGTCTTGCATTTTTTGATGCTATGTTTTTTCCTCTATCAGTAGGATGGGTGGAATCAATCTAGTAGTTTCCAGAGTGGTATTATATTAATATCATGCTATTGACCAGTCAGAGGTGACAGCAACAGGTAGAGTCTGAGTTTACAGATAAAACTGAATTCTTCCAGATATAAGGATTTAATAATCAAGTTCTTAGCAAAAAGCGATTTTTCTAAAGAAATTACTTAAGAGTATGTTGAAGCTGATTTATTCTTTATATGTTATTTCCATTTTTTCATATTAAATATCTTAGCCACCCTCTTACCCACAAACAGTATAATGATTCATAAAAAAATATTATTTCATATCTTCACTGTGTAAGTCACTTTCTGAGGTTAGGGTATAGAACAGTTAATATTATTGACAAGCTTCCTATATAAATGTGTGTTTGTATGTGTGTGTGTTTCTATATACTAATACATAGAAAAACTGAGTCATGGTGATAAACCATGGAAGGCACTTGTGTATTGCTGATGACTCCTGTCATCAGCTCACTGTGATGCTCTAAGAATTGCAGTATAATGTTGCTCATAATTTAAAAAGAATATCTAAAAACAAAGCAAGGTGTAGTATTCTGTCCTTCATGTTAATCTTCTCTTTACAGAGTAGATTTACTATATATATATTTCTGTTAGTCTCACATTAAATAGACCTCAAGAAGAAAATCTGAATGGCCCAAAGTGAGCTACTCGAATGATAGAAGATGTGTGAGTAGAGCCCTTTTAGTCTGAACAACAAAGGCTTTGAGGCAGTATAACCAAAATTAAAATAATGAGTCATTTGAATAGAGGCCTCTTTGTGTCTTGAACACAAATAACAAAAAGTGTGACTTTTTCACAGTTGATGGGTGGTTCTATCTGATTCTCAGAGAACTTAATATTTCAATTGATGAATATAGGCCAAAAATGTATTTTAAAAAGGTTGGAATAAATTTATTGAAACCTGCTAAAGAACCAAAAAGGAAATTGTGTTAGCCCCATTGTTATGAGATTCATTTCTCTGAAGACCAAAGAAGGCATAGATCCATATTGGACCTTCTTGGTCTTTGCATGGTTTATTCTCTTGGCCCTCTAGGTACTTAGGAATCTTTTTTATTCTCCAGAATATTATGAACTTTTTTTTCTTTTTGGCAAGTTGTTGTACTTTCGGGTACTAATTCTGGCTGATTGTTACTTTATTATATGAAAATCTTTATTCCAGCCAACATTGAAAATGAATAGACTTCGGCTAATACATTTTTTTCTCTTGTAAAACCTCTTTTGAGGCTTCTGTTTTCACTTTTCTTTCCTTGAAGTTAAACTCTTTCTGTCTTGCATTTTTTGATACCATTATCTTTAAGTGATAGTAAGATATTCTATTCTAGGTATAAGGCCAAAGATCATACTGGGGCTATTTCTTTTCTTTCTCTTTATTAATTGCATTCTACAGTTGTAACCCACTTAGTTAAATCTTGTCTTTCCAAAACATCCATTAAAAAATAATTTTTATTGAGCACCTGTCATGTTCCAGAAATTTTATATACATTATTTATAAGCATCAAACAACCCTTCATGGTAAGTGTTAACATACAGATAATGAGGTTGAATTATAATAAAATGAAGGTATTTTGTGTCATATAGAAAGATACATGTTAGAATTTTTTCTCCTATGCCTACCCTTCTTTTTCTCCTTGATATATCTTATCTGTGACTCAATTCTAAGCATATATGCTTTTAAAAAATAAAGAATGGAAGTTGCTTTTAAAATTTATACCTAGAATCATAGGTATTAAAAGCAGATATTAATTACCTGAAAAAATAATTATTTCAGCATTCTTTATTGGAGACATATATTTTACATTTTAAAGGATCTGATGCTATTTTGAAAAGGCTAGGTATTCTGAAAGAACCCTTGCCAAGTTTTTTTCAACACCATGCATTAATAAGCTTCATAATGAAGGCAGCTGCTTCACACCTCTATTGTTAACCAGTGACATTACATCTGTCTGGCTCCATTGATGCCCTCCTCCTACTTATTGAAGCATTTAGCAGTTTTGGCAACAGGGATTATATGGCTTGGAGTTAGTAGTCTAATTAGATATAAGTGAAAATCCTGAGGGAAAAGAACATTTAAAAAGAATCTCTTAATGATGTTGGCACTGAAAGCCCAAGTCTAGAGTAGAAAGTATTTGTCATCATGGCAAATCAGGACTTTGATATGTTCAGAAAACTTTTAGAAAGCAACCTATTTTAAAACAGTAATAGAAATAAAAAGCTTTCAAAGCCAGAGAAAATCTTCTTTGGACATATTTTTCAGAGTATGATTGCTATAGTAATAATAATTTGGAAAGAAAGCAAAATATGCCCCAAGTATATTTATGTCTCCAAAATTTTCAATAGTTTTTATCTGTTACTGGTCTTATGACTAGACAGAAACATGAGATTATACTTATATATCAAACGTGGGATTATAGTTATATATCAAATATACAATTTGAAAAGCTGTGAAATTCTTATTTTCCAATAAAGACTTATTTTATTGACTAAAGGAATGGATTTCATGTGTTAATGTAAAACAGAAAAATTCCAAATTTAGAAGAGTATCAGAGCAACATGATTTTTATGTATCAATAAATTTCCAATTTGACAGTACTGCTTTCTCTAAAAATATATTGATTCTTTGCTATGCCCATGTATATTACATTTTTAATAATGTGACATACTTAATGCTTGAATTTTGTAATGTTTAGGGCAAAACTACAAATTTTTTGATTGCAAACTGAACAAATACATTTCTCAAACATGAGATTGAGAAAATAAACGAGATTTTTTTTTTTAAAGAGAGAAATTTAAAACTAAATAAAAAGAACAAGCCAGTTATAAATAGTACTGGTAGGGGACCCAGCATGTAAAATTAAAGAGTTCATTAAAGGAAAAATGAAAGAAAGGAAAGGTTAACTGAGTAACAGTGAACACCACCAACCTCATGGCCTTCCATTTCCAAATAACCCCATGACAATCACAGAATCCCATCTGCTACTTTGAGGGAGGAAACCTGATGGGATATTTTCCAGGGCTTGTGAGAAGAGCTTCTCTAACCCTCAGGCTGGGGAGCTGCCTGGCATCTTTTGGAGAAGCACAGATGGCAAATATCTTGAAAAAAAAAATTATCTTTGCTCTTGGTCCCTTTCCTTTGAGACCTTTCTTATTCTCTGTTATTCCTTAGTTTCTCCCAGCATTCTATACTTACAGTGTTCCTGATAAAAGGCCTTAATCTCAAGTAAGTCTGTTGTGATTTAGAAGAAGACACTAAAGGTTTTTAAACTCTTATGTTTTGATGAGCATAAAATGTGTTTGTGATACTACTTTGAATTTGCACTGTTACATCTTTGTTTCTTTTTTCTTTTCCTAATTACTCTTGGTGTCCTAAGTGATCATCAGCATTCTACATGTTGGTGATTAAATAGGATTGTTAATTTAAAAATGAGCTTAAATATAAAAGTATAAATAGACTTACTGTTTCTTCACTGTCACATAGTTTACCTTTTTTACTTAAAAAAGTATTGCCTAAAATGACACAGAATGGAAAAATAATTTTAAAAACAAAATGCCAACTGTATTCCCAACAGTGAATTAGTATCTCACAGAAACTTAAATATCTTCTTTCCCTTTAATAGTGTGTACTTTTTTCTTTTTTGAATATTATTTTTCCCTTTTATCTAAATTTATAAAGCAAAGTACATAAAAAGTATACACCCATAATCTTCTCAGCCTAAACTGTAAAAAATAGTTTGTCACAGTTCATTAAGATTTGCTAACGGTTCTATCCAGTACTAATATTTAAGGCACTTGGAAAATACCAAATAAATAGAAGACATATTCATATTTTTCAAGAATAATCATCCTAGAGCCCAAGAAACCTAGTGATCACAAAGGAGCAGAGTTGTGTTTGTCTCCATGCTGTTGCTGCTTGATACTGCTTCACATGTGCCTGGAAGTATTTCGTCCTGCTTACAGCATTTAAGGCAAAAGACTTGCTCACGTTGTCCTCTCTCCAGTAGTTAGTTACAAGCCTGGCAGGGATGAATCCACAAATACCTGGGAGTCATATAAGAACTTTTACAGAGGGAACCACTGTTTAGACATTTCTAAGTTACAAATATCTTGAATGGTTTTATATGATTTAAGTTATAAAACTATACTAGTTTTCTTTCTAGGGAAGGAACAGTATCATGAATAATTTGGCAAAATAAGTCACTATTTATTTGCTTATTTTTACACAGATTATTGAGGAGTGAGCACTTATCAAACTGTTCACTCATTGAAAGTGTATAATCTATTGGTTTTTAGTATGTTCACAGAATTGTCACTACAGTCAATTGTAGAATAGTCTCATCACCCAAGAAAGAAACATAAATAACAGTCATTCCCAGTTTCTCTCTTCTCATTGTCTCCTCACCAGCCCTAAGCAATCTACTTTCTACCTCTCTATATTTGTCTATTCTAGACTTATTTTTCCTCTTATCTAATTGTAATGAGCTCTCTTTTGACCAACAATTCCCTTTCTCCCACCCTTAATCATCCAAGTCTCTGATAACCATCATTCTACTCTGTCCTTTTAAGTGAGATCTCCTGGCTTATTTCATTTAACATAATGTTCTCCAGCTTTATCCACATTGTTACAAATGACAAAATTTCCTTATTTTTTAAGGATGAATAGTATCCCTATGTGTATATCCCACATTTTCTTTATCTATCATTGATGGCCTCCTAGGTTGAGTCCATGTCTTCGCCATTGTGGATAGTGCTGCAATAAATATGAGAATGAAGATATCTCTTTGACATACTGATTTCATTTTCTTTGACTATCTGCCAAGTAATGAGAGTGCCCGATTATAAATATAGTAATTGTGTTTTTAATATTTTGAGGAAATTACATATTATTTTCCATAATGACTGTACTAATTTACATCCTACAATGTGTAAATTGGTTTTATTTTCAGATAATTTGCTATTGGTGTATAGAATGCTTTGAGTTTTATATGTCAATGTTTATTTTGAAACTTTACCTGACTGGTTAGTTAGATCTAACAATTTTTGCTGGAATCACTAGAGCTTTCGATTTATAAAGGTCATATCAACTTCAATTTAGATGTCTTTTATTTCTTTCTCTTGCTTAATTTATCTGGCCAGGACTTCAGCATTATGTTTAATAGAAGTGGCAAAAGTGGGCATTCTTTTTTGGGAATATTCTTATTTATCATTAGTAGTTAACTCTCTGCTTAGCTTAATGTTATTATCTTTTAGAATTGTCTATTATTTCTGTTTAGCTTAATGTTATAACCATTTAGAATTGTCAGTAAATAACTATATTGGGAAAATAAAAATTATTTTGTACTGAAAATAAGAGTATGATCTTGCTGAGAATAAAATCTGTCCCAATTTAACCATTTCTTAGTCTACTTTGGATAAGCAAAGCATTGTTAGATTTTTTAAAATACATGAGTCACAAGGACACTAACAATGAACACTAACAATGAATAAAACATTTTAAAATCTAATTTTCACATGCTGGATATTGGTTTCTGATTAAAGTAATTCTGATTTTGTCCCAACATTTAATTATACTAAAATTATTTTTAGGGTATCTTCAGTCCAGCTGGTGGAGCAGTTCAGAAATCCAAGTTACCTCCTTCCATCATTAATAATAGTGATTATAACTGTTTCAAAAGGTCATGCTGGTTCATGTCTTAAAAAAACATATATTACCAATAAAAATAATATTAGGATATATTGCAATTATAAAACCTAATATCCTGCCATTTAGTCTCAGAAAGCAGCCAAGTAGGTAATTAAGTATGACCTTAACATCTTTTCAAACCCTGAATCAGTTTCACCAATCCTATAATTTATTATTTTGAAAAGAATTTTAAGGGGCTGGGGTTGTGGCTTAGCGGTAGAGCGCTTGCCTCGCATGTACAAGGCCCTGGTTCGATCCTCAGTACCACATAAAAATGAAATAAAGGTACTGTGTCCAACTACAACTAAAAAATAAATATTTTTTAAAAAAAGAATTTTAAAAAGGAAAAATAATCACAGAAATACCCCTTGATGCTTAGGGAAAGATAACCTTTTATGTTAAATAGAATGCCAGGCTTTTTCTTTTTTTTTTTTTTCTCACCTTTATTGCATTCATTTACTTTTTTTTTTTTATGCAGTGCTGAGGATCAAACCCAGGGCCCCAAGAATGCTAGGCAAGCGCCCTACCGCTGAGCCACAACCCTAGCCCCCAGGCTTTTTCTTTATGTAACAATGTAGATAAGTACAACACAATTTTTTTTTACAAAACTAATAACAGTTGGAGACAAAAGTTTTGTGAATTCTTTTTTATATATTTAAAAACAAGACATTATGTTTAGTCATATTCTTTACTATTGCTTTATATGTATTATTATTTTTATAATTTATAATTATATTTTTATAATTTTTACCACAACTACCCTTCATTTGTTTCTTATTCTCAGCTAGATTTCCTTACACTTAATAAATAATGGTGACTTCTTCATAGGATGGTTAAAGAAGGTTTTTCTGAAAAGATGGTATTAGAAGAAAGAACTGAATGATATAAAGGAGCAAGTCATGAGAAAGCCCTGTTAAAGAGATTACAGGCACAGGGAAAGTAAATATAAAGGAAGCAGGGAACTACTTGGCACTTTGAGACAGTAGCAGAAAACCCAGTCTGCTTGAGATTAGAGTGAGCACTGGGAAGTCATGATAGGCACAGCCAAGGCCATCTAGGACCACCATCAGTAGTTTGGGTTTTATCCTGTGTGTTGAAGGAAACTGGAGAGATTTTAATCAGACGAATGATGTGATATTCATACTGAAAAAGCCTCTCTGTCTTAGTAGAAAACTGGCTATTATAAAAGTGTAGTTCAGAGAAGATGGTGGCTTGAGTAGAATGTTCAGAAGTTGAAATGGTTTACAGTAATCAGTCTCAGGAAGTTTTAAAGATAGAACCAACAAGAATTAATAATAGATTAATTGTAAGTAAAGAAAATAAACAATACGGTGCTTAGGTTTGAACCAGAGCAACTCAGTGAGAAAGAATACTATTTATCAAGGTTGAGAACACTGGGTGAAAACAGAGAATATGTTTATTTGGGGGAAGTCTGATGGCAGCCATATGGATAATATTTAGTATTTCAAAGTCACAGTGTTGGTTGAAATGGCCTGAGCAGTAAGTGTTAATGAGTGATCTGAAGACTGAGTTTTGGGAAGTCTAGCATGTAGAGGTTGGGGAGAGGGAGGAGAGGAGGTACATCCACAAACAAAAATGAATGCAGAAAGATGAGTGAGAAGGAAGAGTTCCAGAAGAGTGCATTTTCCTGAAAGCCAAGTGGGAAAAAGTACCTCAAGAAGTGGATGAGAATTAACTGAGTTAAAGATACATGGTGTATAGTTAGATGAGTGCTGTGATTAACCATTCAACTAGATGTCTTTAATGGGTAAATTCAGTGGAGTGGTAGAAACAAAATGTTTATTGGAGAAGACTCAAGAGAGAAGGAAAGAAAGTAGAGACAGTAAAATCAGCTAATCTTACATGGAGCTTTATGAGGACGATAATATGGAATCAATTTTCTTTTATTATTTCTTTTTTGTTGGGCTTTTTTAAGATGTTGCAAAATATTTGTATGCCGACAGAAACAGTCCTATAGTGTGTAGGAAAATTATGCAAGAAGGAGCCAAGTCCTGAAGAAGGCAAAAGGAAAAGGAAAATCAATGCATAAATGAAAGAAATGGCCTTACCTAACTACAAGCAGAGACAATTTACCTGTTGAGTAGTGGGATGATGAAGAAATTCTCTTCTGTTCTGATTTTTTCATAAGCTACAAAAGTAGGTCATCAGCTGAAACTGAGGTGAACAAAGACTGGTAAAAGTAGGAAGACACCATATTAGTAGACTGATTGAGGTGGCCCTAGTGTGACAGTATTAATATGGCATTTGAATTTTGGAAACATGGGTTCACATCTTAGCATGACCATTTAAACTTCCTTGTATAAATGACAAATCATTTAATTTCTCTAAACCTCGGTTTTCTCATTCATTTAAACAGTGCAGCTATATCTGTCCTGCATTTTTCTAATGAGGCAATTAGACAATTAATATGTAAATGCTTATAAATCACTATACACATTTAAGAGATTCTTGTTAGAACATATCTGACCTTGATCTACTTATATTTTTTCTTTGTTTGGGTATGTGTTTAGGTTTGGATTTGATGCTGTTTTTTGCTTTTGTTTTGTATTCCAAGTTCTTGTTCTAGGCACCTTTACATTTTCTAGGGATTCAGAGCATTTTGTCTCTCTAGTCAGAAGGGCAGCCTGTTTGTACTCACACTAAGAAACTTTTTATTTTTTTGCTAGTGGCTTTGAGGAATAAAGGGGACTACCGGGTTTTATGTCCCTTATAATCTCAAGTAATCTTTGATCTTCAGAGCATCCTTGGTGTTTAATTGTTGCCGTTTTTACCTAAAATATGATAATTTCATCTGATTGATTTTGGTATCTTGATCACAGTGTCTTTTTTAAATTAATTTTATTGTACATATCTAAGGTATACATATTATGTGTATATAATTTGCATATAAAATTACATATAAAAATTATATATATATATATGTAAATTACATGGGTATTATAGTAAAACAAATTAACACATCTTTTGTCATACATGGTTATGTTTTCCCTCCAACCCCAATACCTATGGAATTTTCTGAGTTTTCTCTCTGCCCTACTCCCTCATGCTCTTCTCTCTCTCTCCTCAGGTTAATATTTCTCTCAAGGCCATGGTGCTGAGTTTTAGAGTACCATATGCAAGTTTCAAAGTCAGTAAAATTAATCATTTCCAGTGCTATATCTTCCTACCTTCAAATAAAAAAATCAATAAGATTTTTAAATGAGACATTATCCTGATTTTCAGACCAGTGTCTGTATTCCTAAGAGAGCTCATTTGTTTGTATTGGTTGAAAACCATTTAGTAATTAGAAGAAATTATAATGTAATTATGATTAGTAATACTGATCATGGCTGAATGATTACTCCTTCAATGAGATGCTTTGCAAGTGGATTAGCACTTCTTTGAATTAGGCATTTGGACTTTAAACCTATGAGAGAGCTCTATTAGTAAGAAAAATTTTGTTCTGTAGGGGGACTAAGCAGCAATCTGCAAAACAGCCAGGAAGCTATTGGGAACCTGGCTGAGGGGGGAAAAAAAACAAAACAGGCAAATCAAAGTGGCTGTTTTATTAGGCATGTATTCAACCGGAAAAAGTCTCCATATTCAATTGCAGTTAAAGTGCTCTGGTTAACTAATCTAGTTCTTTAGTAGTGCCAACTCTTAAGTGAGGTTTTGGTATTTAATAATTGCTCTTCCTGATTAATTAGATAAATAATAAATTATTTACTATGAACCATATTTAAAATACCTGAAATACCAATTTAAAAATACCTGGAAAAAAAAACTTAAAGGAAGAAATATTTACTTTGGCTCACAGTTTCAGAGGTTTCAGTTTGTGGTCACTTGGCACATATAGATTAAAAATGAAGGGAGGGAATAAGGCATTCCATGCAAATGGAAGCCAAAAAACAAAAGTGTCAGATAAAAATAGACTTTACATCAAAAACAGGGAAAAAAAGATGAGGAGGGTCATTTTATAATGATAAAGGGATCACATCAACAATAGGAATTAGCAATTCACCAATTATGAACCCAGTATTGAAAAATATATAATAGAGCAATTATTGGTAGACCTAAAGAGAGAAACAGACTCCAATAGAGTAGTAGCTGGGGAATTTGACACCCATTTTGAACAACAGACAGATCATCCAGACAGAAAATCAGCAAAGAAACAGCAGAATTAAATTGTACCAAATGGACTTAACAGACAGAATCTCCCAGCTTCCAGATACACATTTTTCTTATCAGCATATGGAACATTCACGAGGATAGATCATTTGATAGGCCACAAAACACATCTCAACAAAATTTTAAAAATTGAAATATCAAGTATCTTTTCTGACCATAATACAGTGAGGCTAGAAATCAATAGTAGGAAAAGTTTTAGAAACTATAAAAATTTAACAGGTTATTTTGAACAACCAGTGGATTGAGGGAAAAAAATCAAGAAGGAATTTTTATAATTTCTTAAATGCAAATAGAGATACAACATACAAAAACCTATAGGATTTAACAAAACCAGTGCAAAGAGGAAAAGTTACCTCAATCAATGCCCTCACAGTAAAAGCTGCCCAAATTAGTAGAAGGAAAGAAATAATAAAGATCAGAACAGAAATAAATGGAGACTGGAAAACAGCAAAAAAGATCCATGGAATAACAATCTGGTTCTTTGAAAAGATAAATAAAATAGACAAACCCTTAGCTCAACTCAGAAAAAGAGAGAAGACTCAAATAAAAACAGAAATGAAAAGGCAAACATGATAACTGATACCACAGAAATACAAGATATCATTAGGATTATAATAAACCACTATATATGTCAACAAAATTGATTATCTTAAAGACATGAACAAATTCTTAGAGGCATGCACATTCCCAAGACTCAACCATGAAGAATAGAGAACCTGAACAGATCAATAACTAGTAAAGAGATTGATTGAATTAGTAATAAAAACCCTTTCATCAAGGAAAAGCCCAGGACCAGATGGTGTCACTGTTGACTTTTATCAAACATTTAAAAAGGAACTAATACCAATTCTCCTTAAATTACTGCAAAAAAATTAGAAGCAGAACGAGTTTTTCAAACCCATTGTACAAGGACAGCATTGCCCTAATACCAAAACCATATAAACACAACAGTAAGAAAGACAGTGGGGGTGAAGGAAGGGAGGGAGGGAGGAACCAATAGCCTCGTGAGCGTGGATGCAAAATTCCTGAACAACATAATAGCAAACTGAATCCAACATCACATTAAAAAGATTATTCACCATGATCAAGTAGGATTCATCTGAGGGATGCAGGGACAGGTCAGTATACACAAATCAATAAATGTAATACACTATTATCAAGAGAACAAAGGACCAGGACCATAGAGTAATCTCAATTGATGCAGGAATAAAACATGAATCAACATATCTTCATGATAAAAATGCTGAACAAATAAGACATACAAGGAACATACCACAACATTATAAAGGCCATTTATACTAGACCAACAGTTAATATTCTATTGAATGGGGAAAAGCTGAAAGCTTTTAAGATCTGAAACAACACAAGAATGCCCACATTTACCATTTTTATTCAACATAGTGCTAAAAATTTCTAGGCCAGAGGAATTAGACAAGAGAAATAAATAACGGGCATCCAAGTTGAAAAAAAGAAATTAGTTTGTCACTTTTTGCAGATACATGATCTTTTATGTAGAAAACCACAGAAACTTCATAAAAAAATTATCAGAGTATATGAATGAAGCAAAGTTGCAGAATACAAAATCAACATACATAACTCAATACTGTTGCAGTATGCCAATAGAAAATTGTCTAAAGTAGAAACCAAGGAAAGAATTCTATTTACAATAGCTACAAAAAATAAAATAAAATACCTACATATAAATTTAACCAGAAGTGAAAGATCTCTATACCGAAAATTATAAAACATTAATGAAAAAAATTGAAAACAATACAAAAAGGTAGCAAGAAGAATCAATATTTTCTAAGTGTCTATTCCCAAAAACCAATTTATAAATTCAATGCAATGCCTATCAAAATACTAGTCGTATTCTTCATAGAAATAAATAACTCCAAAATTTTTATGAAAACACAAAAATTCCCTGAATAGCCAAAGCCATTTTGAACAACATAAAGCAAAGCAGAAGGCATTATGCTACCCGACTTGAAAATGTGAAATTACTTCAAAGTTGTAAGAGTAAAACAGCATGGAACAGAATAGAGAACCTATAAGTAAACCAAGACATCTACAGCCAACTTATTTCAACAAAGGTGTTAAGAACACACATTAGGAAAGGATATCGTTTTCAATAAATGGTGCTGAGAAATTGGATATCCACATGCAGAAGGAAGCTAAGACCTCTTTCTCTCATCAGTTACAAAAATCAACTCAAGCTGGGTGGAAAGGTGCACACCGGTAATTCCAGTGGCATAGGAGACTGAGATAGGAGGATTGCAAGTTTAAAGCCAGCCTCAATAAAAAGCGAGGCACTAAGCAATTCAGTGAGACCCTGTCTCTAAATAAAACACAAAAAGGGCTGGTGATGTGGCTTAGTGGTTAAGTACCCCCTGGGTTCAATCTCTAGCACCAAAAAAAAAAAAAAAAAAAAAAAACTCAAAATGTAGTTAAGTCTCAAATTAAGACCAAAATCTACAAGACTACTAGAAGAAAATATAGTGGAAATAGTTCAGGATATTTGGAATGAAAAAGGAGTTTTTGGACAATACCCCAAAAGCATAGGAAATGAAAATAAAAATACATAAATGGGATTACATAAAACTAAAAAGCTCCGCACAGCAAAGGAAACACTTAACAGAATGCAGAAATACAGAACAATCCTACAGAATGAGATAAAATATGCAGTGTATGCATCTAACAAGAGGTTGATATCCAGAATATATAAGGAAGTCCAAATCACAATTTTGAAAAAACTGATTAAAAATGGACAGTAAGATCTAAAGAGACGTTTCTCAAACAAATTCATATAGATCGTCAACAGGTACGTGTAAAAATGTTCAACATCACTAATCAGGGATTTGCAAATTACATCACAATGAAATAGCACCTCACCCTAGTAAGAATGGCTAATATCAACAACAACAACAACAAAATAGACATAACACATGATGGTGAGGATGTGGAGAAAAGGGGACCCTTGCACCATGTTGGTGAGAATGTAAATTAATACAATCATTATGGAAGATAGTATATAGATTTCTAACATAGAACCATCCATAAAATCCGTCTGTCCCACTATGGAGAATGTTGCCAAAGGAAATGAAATCAGTATGTTGAAGTGACATCTGCACTCCTATATTCATTGAAGCGCTGTTCATAATAGCCAAGAAGTGAAAACCCAATTGTCCACCAACTTATGAATGGATAAAGAAAATGTGATACATTTGCATAATGTAATACTATTCAACCATAAAATGAATAAAATTCTATCATTGTGACAACACCAAAATAAGTATAAATCATTTTATTAAGTGAAATAATAGGCACAGAAAGACAAATACCACATGATCTCACTCGTGGAATATTAAGAAGTTATCAAAGAAATTTACACTAGAATGATGGTTACTAGAGGCCAGAGACATGAGGGAAGGTTGACCAATGGGTATTAACTTACAGTTAGATAGGAGCAAGAAGCTCCGGGGTACTACTGCACAATATGGTGACTACAAATAACAGTTATATATTGCATGTTTCAAGAAACTGGAAAAAGGATTTTGAAAGCTTTTACCACAAAGAAATGATAAATGTTTGAGGTGATAAATATGTTTAACCCGATTTAAACATCATGTATCAAACATTACATGGAACTTTATTAATATATATACTTTTATGTTTTGTGGAACAGTTTAAAAGTGAATTTTAAAATAAAATGAAATCTGGCTTTATTGAGTAGCTAGTAGAAAAATGAATGACAGACCAAAAGATGCAAGGATACCACAGCAGATGCTATAGAGACAAGGAGAAAGGGAATGAAGATTAGACGTAGTAAATAGGAGCCAGCACGTAGCAAGAATAGCAACATTTTTCAAAGAAAATTCAAAAGGAAATCTAGAATTAGCTAATATTCTAAAGTCCTTAGTTTTGTTGAAAATTCAAAAATCCTTTTTATTTTTATTACCAACAAAAATATCATTACAGACTCAAATATAATTTGATAGAGATACATATGCCTTGTTCTCCTTTGAAATTCAGACAATATAAATTATCTATTGAGTTAGTAGGACAGGTCTGCTGCAAGGTGATTTGTATCGGGGAACTAAGGATCTTCCTAGAGAACACACAAACTTGATCCAATAATGGACATAGTCTTTGGGAAGTAGGAGATTAGGTAACTTGTACTGAGCATAGTATTGTCACTCAAATTTGTCCCCCTGGCCAAAGCTTATGCATTGATTCTTAAGGAAAGGTGCAAATACAGATACAAGAAACTTACTGCTACTGTGGATATAAACATTGATGTCAAGCAGTGTCACTCTACTGTCTATGTAACACAGTATAACTCAAGAGTGGGCAAAAGAAACTTACATCACTTCCAACTGGAGACATCCTACTAAATGTTAAGGCTATCAAGATTAATCTGACCTGGTTCCTCCAGGAGTTTTTGGTGGAAGGAGAGACAGACACAGACTCCCATTCACATGGAAATTATGGAATTATGGATTGTAGATCAATGTGTACATGTGATGCTCTCACAGGATAGACAAATATTTAACCCAATTTGAAAGGGTCAGAAAATGGGAGAGAAATTTTTCCCACAAAAGCCAGATTGTCAGTCAACAAAAACAAAACATGATTATTATCCAGGAATTTATAGTAGTTGGATTCATTGATGACCAGAACCTAGGACTGAAGATTGTCCATAGAAAAAAATCAAATAGCTTTATAAAATTTTACACAGTGTGAGGAAATGTTTAAAGTAACATAATGTTAAGCAAGAGTAATATATAAAATATTTTTTTAATTTTTGATATACAACAAAATATTAACTCATCTTAATTTTCACTGGTACATTTATAATTATACATAGTAGTGAAATTCATTGTTACGTATTTATACATTTATAAATATAAGGATATAATTTTGGTCAGTTTCATTCCCTATTATCTTACCTTTGCTTCCCATCTTCCCTTCCCCTGCTCCCCTTCCTCTATTCTAGTCTCCCTTCTATTTTCATGAGATGCCTACCCCAACTTTATTCCTTTTCTTTCTCTTTAGCTTCCACATATGAGAGAAAACACACAACCCTTGACTTTCTGAATTTGGCTTATTTCACTCACTATCATACCCTCAAGTTTCATCTATTTTTCTTTTGGCAGATGACATAATTTTATTCTTTATGGCAGAATAAAATTCCATTTTGTATGTGTGTGTGTATGCCTGTGTATACATATATTTATGCATATAGGTACACAGACACCACATTTTCTTTATCCATTCATCTATTGACAAACACCTAGCCTGGTTCCATAATTTGGCTATTGTGACTTGTGCAGCTATAAACATGGGTATGCATGTATCACTATAGTGTGCTGGCTTTGTTTCTTGGAATACTGTTATAGCTGGGTCATATAGGTGGTTCCATTCCTTGTCTTTTGCGGAACCTCCATACTGATTTTCATAATAGTTGTACTAATTTACCATCCCACCAAGGGTGTGAAAGTGTTTTTCCCCCCACATCCCCTTCAGCATTTATTATTTGTAGTCATAACGGCCATACTCACTGGAGTGAAGTGAAATCTCAGTGTAGTTTTGATTAGTATTTCCTTATTTGCCAAAAATGTTGAACATTTTTCATATATTTGTTGACTATTTGTTATTTCTTCTTTTTAAAAGTGTCTATTTCAGTTTCACTGAAATATATTGATTGGGTTATTTGGAGTTTTTTGGTGTAAAGGTTTTTTTGCTCTTTGTATACTATAGATATTAATCCTCTGTCAGAAGAATAGCTAGTGAAGATTTTCTCCTATACTGTAGGTTCTCTCTTCACACTCTGTTTCCTTTGCTGTATAGAAGCTTTATAATATGATACCATCCCATTTTTAATTCTTGGTATTCTTCCTGAGCTTTAGAAGTCCTACTGAGAAAGTCATTGCCTATGCCTATATGTTCAACTGTTGATCCTACACTTTCTTCTAGGAGTTGCATAGTTTCGGCTCTGATCCTCAGGTTGCTGATCCATTTTGGGTCAACCTTTGTGTAGGGTGAAAGATAAGGATTTGGTTTTATTCTTCTGCATATAGATAGTCAGTTTTACCATCACCATTTGTTTAAAAGACTGTGTTTTCCCCAGTGTATGTTTTGGGCACATTTGTCAGTGATCAAATGACTATCTATGAGGATTTGTCTCTGTGTCTTCTATTCTGTACCATTGATCTATGTGTCTGTTTTTATGCCAGTACCATGCAGTTTTTGTTACTATAGCTCTGTGGTGTAATTTGAAATCAGGTATTGTGAATGCCTTCAGCATTGCTCTTTTGGTTTACAATTGCTTTGGCTTGTCTGGGTCTTTTATTCTACTAAATGAATTTTAGGACTGTTTTTTCTAGTTATGTGAAGAATGTCATTAGTATTTTGATGAGGAATACATTGAATCTGTATATTGCTTTCAGTAGTATGGCCAGTTCAACAATATTCATTCTGCCTATCCATGAACATGGGAGGTCTTTCCCATCTTCTTTGACAAAGAAGTTTCTTTTTTTAATGTCCTATAGATTACATTATAGATGTCTTTTACCTCCTTGGTTGGATTTATTCCTAGGTTTGCTTTGTTTGTTTGTTTTTGTCTATTATGAATGGGTCTATTTTCCTGATTTATTTTTCAACAAATTAATTATTGCTATATAAGAAAACTACTAATTTGATATCCTGCTGCTTTACTGGGTTTATTAGTCTAACAGTCTTCGGGTGGGGCTTCTTGAATCCTTATTCTGCAGATAATTATTAACACACACCTTCAACAATCCTGCAGGGATTTATTTAGCACCTACTAACTATGTTAAGTACAAGAAAAACAATGATAAATAAGATATGGTTCCCACCTTCAAAAGGAGAACAGCCCTGTATCTAAGAAGTAATGATAGTTTCAAATTGACTGTTTTGAAAATGTAACTTGTACAGCATCTCTGAAGTTTTCCTGATAGTCCATTTATTAAGAACAGGGACTCTAGAGTAAAACAGACACAACTTAACCATTTTCTAACAACATGGGACCTTTAGCTATTTATTTAATTTCTTCACACTCCATGTTCTTCTATAAAATAAAGGAAAGATTAAGTAAAATAGTGTATGTAAAGCCTTACTGTGTTCCCTACTGTATAATAATCACTCATTTCTACTTTTGCTAGCTTTCATTCATATATTAATATGAATGGCAAATTCTAATACATGATATTAGAATTCATATAAATTATCTAAATAGAATAATTACCATTATTCTCTTATTTTTAATAAACCTTATAATACAATTTAGATTCCTTTGACTGCCATTTGTGTTTGTTCTGAGACTGGTTCTACTATAATTAGAGGGAAAACAGCCTCCATCTTCAACTGCTCTTCCCTTTTACTCCTCCATGAAGTTCATGCTAATCCATGAGCCAAGAAAGCCTACTTTCTCACCTCAACCAGGATAGTTTTTTGTATGAAATAAGAGCCTTCCCACTAGTGTTTCTGTGTGAAATACTTATCAAATAAAGAGGAAACATCATAAATGATTGTTAAGGGGTGATTTAATTCAACAAATATTGTTGGGTGAATTATACAACTTTTTCTAAGTATATTCAAATTAAATTCTAATTTTATAGTACATATCAAAAGAAACTACAATCAGGGCAAGAATTAATGGACAGCATAATTTTAAAATTTTAATGGGGAGAATGATAAATAAGATATGGTTCCCACCTTCAAGAGGAGAACAGACCTGTATCTAAGAAGTAATGATAGTTTCAAACTGTTTTGAAAATGTAACTTGTACCAACATCTCTGAAGTATGCTTGATAGTCCAAAAGCATAAAGCATTAAAGTAATTATAAAAGGAAATTGAAATTTTAAATACAAAATATATACACTTCTTTATATGATTTTAAAATATTCCTTATAATTATGGGGAAAAGATAGTATATTTTTATATTTTTTAAATCATAATATTGAGAAAATATCCACTAACACTTCAGTGGTAAAATGAAGAGAGGGCATTAAATAATAACTGACAAAAAAAGAAATTCATTTTTAACAAATATAAAGAAAAATTCAGTGATTGGGGATATATGAATTAAAACAAGAAAAAATATCAATTTTTAGCCACTTAATTCATTGTAAACACAAAAAGAATAATATTTATTGATGATGAGAGCACTGTGATGGGACATTCCTAAATACTGCTGAACAGAGTCTTCATTGACACAGTCATTCCAGAAAGAAATCTGATAATCTATCAAAATATTATAAGTAGCTTATAAAAGTTTCTGCTACTTGGTGATATAATTCCATTTCTAAGACTTCCAAGGAAACAAGTGTGTTACCAGGATACATTATTTAGAAAAGAAAAAAAAAAAAAAAAAACTGCAAAGCTTCAAGGGCAAATCTATCTCGGAATGCAGACTGTTTAACTTATGATGGGGTTATGTCCTGATAAACCCATCATAAGTCAAAAATATTTAATAGTTGATCTATTAAAAATTCCAGTATTGGGGAATGTCCCATCACAGTGCTCTCACCATCACTAAGTATTATACTTTTTGTGTTTACAATGAATTAAGTGGCTACAAAGATTGGTATTTTTTTGTTTCAATTCATAATATCCCTGATCACTGAATTTTTCTGTATATTTGTTAAAAATGATCTTCTTCTTCTGTCAGTTGCTATTTAATGCCCTCTCTTCATTTTACCACTGAAGTGTTAGTAGATGTTTTCTCAATATATATATATAAAACCAGTGATATAACTATTTTCAACACTTATGAATATATTTTAGCTTGAAAATGCATTTAATACACTTAACCTACTAACATCATAGCTTTGCAACACAGTACACTGTACAGTACTGCTTATTCAATCTTTTGTGATTGCATGGCTGACTGGAAGCTGTGGCTCAGTACTGCTTCCCAGCATCAAAAGAAAGTATTCTTCTGCATATCACAAGCCTGGGAAAAGATCAAAATTCAAATTATGGTTTCTACAGAGTCCATATCATTTTCAACACCATCATAAAGTTTAAAAAATTTAAGTCAAACTCTCAAAGTCAGGGACCATCTGTAAATAATTTGTAGCCTGTTGAATGTGAAGTTAAGATTTGTGAAAAGGAGTCGGTAGAGAAAGTGAAGTTTTTGTTATTTTTGTTGTCTTGGTTTGTTTTTAAATATCCCTATATAAAAACACTCTAGTATTAAAATATTTATGCTTGCCTTGTCAGATAATAAATGATCACTTCCTAATTAACTGAATAGTTAATTCTTTCAAGGAAAAAAATCTAACTAGTTCACCATTTCCTGTTGCTATAACAAAATAATTGAGACCAGGTAATTTATAAAGAATAGAAGTTACTTGCTTCATGGTAGTCTGAGAAGTCTTAAGAGCATGGGGCCAGCATCTGCTCAGCATCTGGTGAGGACCTTCTTGTTGTATCATAACATGGCAGAGGGCATCACAGGGTAAAACAGAGCAAGTGTGCTCACCCCAGCTTCTTTTTCTCTTCTTATTAAGTTACTAATGCCATCATAGGAGCCCATTCAGAGACCTCATCTAATCCTAATTACCTCATCTCCAAATAACATTAACATATGAATTTGGGGATTAAGTTTCCAACACATGAACTTTTGGAAGAAACATGCAAACTAGCTTTCCTACCATGAGAAAGACTAAAGTGAATATTTTTTTATGCTGAGTGATTATTTATATGGCAGAAGCCTATAGGAATTTACTGTCCAATGATGCAGTATAAACTGGATGTTTTTTGATTTCTAAGCCCAAAGAAATGAATATGTACAACTCTCCCCCTTAGATATACTCTGAAATACTTTGAAATAAAATACATAGAAGTGTTTATTACAGTAGTATTATTCACAACATCTGTGAATCTATTTTAACATTACCTTTTCCTAAAAGAGGACTCCATTTATTTTATAAACAATGTTTTCCAGATAACAACCCAATAGAATATTAGCATGTCTCAGATATTTGATTATTTCAGAAAATTAGAATGCAATTGCTATTAAAACAAAAATGGAGAGTAGGAGGGACTCCCAAATATCATTCACCTCAGATACATAAAACTTTACACTTTCTTCTAGTCATTATCTTGTATGTAACTTAGAAGAATAATGCAGTTTAGCAGAAGCATTATAATCTCAATAAAAGCATTTCCACTGGAAGCAATTATTATTCTGTGTATACTTGCTTCAACTTATTAAATTTAGGTCCTTCATTCCAAGTATGAATTGTACCACAAATTGTAGGTATTTTCTGTTCCTTATTAAATAGTGTCAGCAAATTTGTAAGATAAATGCCAAACAGGTGTCATCTTCTGACAGATGAGCAAATAAACTGTCTTGCAGACTCAGGGGCTAAGCTGACAGTATTGCTGTTTTGGAATGAAAGCACAGAAAGGGTTGTGACCTTGAACTACTTTTACTTTTGTGAGATGTGAAGAGGAAGAAAAAGTGGGGGTTAGAAAGAACCAGTAGGACATCAAAATAACCAGTGAATGCTATTAAAATCAGAGAAGACAAAAGATAAATAAATTGCCCCTTATTCCTCACCAAAATGATGAGTTAATAGTAGAGTAGAATTTAAAAGCAGGGTTGGTTGTGGGTTTTTTTTTTTTTAATCATTGCCTGGGAATATGATATAGTTATTTTAAATATTTTATTGTTTATATATAAATATTTTACTATATATAACTATTTATTTATATATGTGCATATATATATAAATAATATGGATTTCACAATTCAAAGAATTTTAACACAATAAAATATACTTAGAATGGTGCTTAAACACACACATACACACACAATTTCTTTCATGATTCAGAAAACCCATAACAATCTTTCAGAGTCTTGAGTTCATCATTATAAACATCAGTCAAAATTATATTATGAATATGTTAAAGTGCTAGAGAGCTCATTCATCAAGAGCTGATAAGGCTGGAGGTGTAGTTCAGTGATAGAGAGCGTGCTTAGCATGTGCAAAGCCCTGGATTCAATCCCCAATACCAAAATAAATAAATAAATTTGAGATAATAGAGCCCAGACAAATGCAGTTTTGATACTTGTAGACCAAAATAATGGTTCTTTCCTTTTTAAAGAAGGCAAAAGGCAATGATATCTGTCATATCAATATATCAATAAAATAAAGCCATTGATTAAATAGTCCTACTTCATAAAGCAAGTACTTGGTTGCTACATTTGAGAATCTAGGAATGTATGTATGCCAGATATATTATTATATTGCACTTTAGAAGTTTAATTTTAAGTTAATCAGCCTCAAATGAGTATCCAACTTAAGAGCTATACTTTATAAGCCCTAAATATGTACTTTGATTACCAGTATTTAAAGCATTAAGGGGAGGCAAACTAAATTGAGGAACTGAGTTAATTTTGATTATAGTATATGCTTACCTACCCTATAGATATATGGAGATGTGTGTGTATATACACACACACATACATATATATATATGTATGTGTGTGTATATATATATACACACACACACACAAAATGAATGATGTTCTCAGATGTTCAGGGGTTTGAATATGACTTTAGCCATAAGAATGCTTGTTTGCTTTCTCTTGATTCACACAGAGCAGATGGATGCTTGACTGCCTGCTAATCCACAGCTGGAATGGTTTCAGCAGTTTCCACGTTGCCGGGTTAGAGTGGCTTTTCTAGTGGACTGAGAGGGCAGCAAAAGAGGGATATCATTATTCATCAGTATCCCAGTGGGAGCGCTGCCAGCAGAGATTAATTTTTTCTGTTATGCTTGTAAAACAAGCTCAGGTGGAGTCTCTAATCCTCAGGGCACGGGTGGCAGATCAAGGAAGATGCTACAAAGCTAGTTAATTTTCTGATTCTGGGGGAAACAGAAGCTCTGTTAGATGTATAAATACATGATTGCAAATTTAAGTAGCTCAAATCCAAATGGGATCTTCCCAGACATCTGGCATTGAAAATCTCTATTTTTCTTTGTTATCTTTAAATAAAACTTATTAAAAGTTTGCCCTGAAGCCAAAATATTGATAACTCTGCAAATTAGGAAGTAACTGATTTTATGACTTAATAACTTAAAACATTTAATTTTTACACACATGAACTAAGTCTAAACTTTCTGCCTAAATAGACTCTCAGTTAGAAACACAAAGTATTCATTTGGGTATATTATTAGAAAACAAGCCTTAGCTATCTGATTAGAAGTTTTTTGGTTTTGTTTATTTGCTTTGTTTTTAAATGTTTATCCAGTCTTTTTTCAGTGTTTTTATTCTTTCAAGTTATGATTTTTCACATGGCACCTTTTTCCCTTATCTTAATTGTGTGATCTGTCAGTATGTTAGTATTTTTTTCTTTTTTGAGCAATGAACATGGGTTTCCAGATAAATTTTGGTGACTTTTTTAACAAACATAATTAAGATTATTTATCTTGAAAACTGTTTTTGTTAGGTTCTGCCATTACAACAAAATACTAACTTCTTCCAGTCCCTTGGCACATTCTTTTGAATAATTTAAGAACAAAATGTTATTCATTAATGGTAGGTGTTGTGTTGTTATTGTTCTGAACTTTAGCTTTTGTTTTGAAAAAACAACAAGTTATTTGAAGCCAAGTCAAATGAGTAAAGTTTTTGATTAATTCGGGCCTGTAATTTTTTATTGTTTCTGAAATTTGTTATAACTACAAGGTAATGTGTAGTTCCTAATGTCATTCTGACTAAATGCCAAGAGAGGAGTTGCTTTGAGTAGTGAAAGCCCCATTGAAATGTATTTATAACCTGCCAAGGTGTTTATTTTGAATGACATAATGTTCTCGTATGTTTATTTGAAATCAGTCTCACCCATGACTCTAGTCATACCTTAGATAATGAAATAAATCTTTCTTTTGGCTAAGGTAAGGATTTTTGTTAATTCTGAGTTCAAATCTTGAAGAAAGAAGATATTTTTAAGGCACAAAGCAAAGTTCAGAGATTAACACTTCATACAAGGTATTCCTACAAAAATGCAAGATTCGTGAATGTCAGAAAGGCTTTTTAGTCATAAGGAAATAACCAGAGGACATAATATGGAATGGATGTTAACAAGTGTCAAAGTGGCTAGAGAAATAACTGAAGCATTAGGAAAAAGCCTCGGACAGTTTGTTAAATCATTTTTGAGATAATAATGATTGCTGATAAATTTAAGCAATCAATAATTTTTCTATTCTATACCAATTGAATAAGCCAGTTCTTGTCAGCTATCCATCCCTCTCAGAAGAAATCTGATATCTTTAACTTCTATACCCAGCCTAAATAAGGAACAACATCCACAAATCTAGTCTTCATTTTACACATGTCCACCATAACTTCTTCAAAGTTGTCTTCTTCAGATCTGGCTTACAAATTATGTGACTGGCTTACAAAAATTCATAGTGACATTTGACCTTCTATCTTAATGAGCATTATCTCAAAGAGAACAGAAATAATTTATTGAATTATTCTTTATTTTAAGCAAAATAGTCTCAAATCCAAATGAACAATTGGAAGATTTATCAGAAATTTCATGGATATTTACAATTTTCTTCCCAATCAAAGCAGACATTATGATAGTTTATATGTATACTCACACATATTAGTTTCTTCTGAGAACTTAGATTTTTCCATTTAAAATAAATTAATAGTTTTTTGAAAATATTTAAACAGATTTTAGAAAAGATGCTTTCTAGTCATTGGTTTAAAAAAAAATCTAATATAGTTGGGAAAATAATTTTGGTCTTCATTTCTATAATTGACCAACCCATGCTTAGAAAGTTACACATAGGAAAATGCCCTGAGCTGTTTTTCAGTACCAGTAGGAGCCAGCCATTTGACATAGCTGGCCTTGTTGTACTGGGTACAATAACTCATGTCTCTGATCTTTTGTACTCTCAACTTCTGAGATGTGTTTGTTGGTTAGATATCGAGGAAGAGAATTTGTGTTTCAACAATCTTACTGTACTGCTACAAGTTTTCTTATGATTTAGAATTTACCAACATTGGCAAACTATCCTAAGAAATAACCATTTATAAAACTAAAATTTATATTTGTGTTAAGAAAAAAAATACAAAGTAGAATTCTGAGGTATATTGAATGTACTCACCATATATTCAAATACGCAAATTTATATACTCCTTTATAAATTGAAACTCAGAATTGATGTCATGTTCTCTCTTGGAAAGCTGTATTAAGAGTTTTAGAAGATTTAACTTAATAAATATATAGAGATATGTAGAATTACTTTTTTGTGAATTGGGAGCTTTTTAATAGCCATAATAGCTTTTTATTATGGTACATAATTTAATTCAAAATCTTAAACAAATTAATTGGCATCTTTGTTATATCATTGTACTAAATAAGATTAAAATAGTCAAAGAAGAGTCAGTACTAGGGAACTGAAAATGCTGGTTTTGGGAAAAAATCACTTGAATTGAATTTACTGAGTCTGATATTTTATAATAAATGCAAAGGAGGAAGAAGGAGAGGTTTTGGAATATTTTGTTAGAAAATGAAGCTAAAACCTATGAGGATAAAATTCGCTTGTTTTTATATTCATCAAAACTTGGACTTTAATCTCAACAATTTGCTAAGACCAAAAGCTAAAGCTTTTTCAGGGGATAAAAATTTTCTAACATAATTATACGTATGAAGGTATAATACTTTGGGTTAAATTTTACTATACAATTACATAGAAATTTTTTTTCAACAATATACTTCAGTATATCACTAGTTGTCCCAATAACTTCCCTTAATATTTTGATAGTCAAATCCTTTGCTTTTGAGCATTTATAGTATCATTGACCTTGTATAATTTTCTCTGCATTTCTACATTAAACCAGAATATAGACCATGTTTCCCAAAGATTTTGTTTTGTTTTTTAGAGGACTATTGAGTATTTTCTCCTATTTTGCTTATAAAGACAATAAGGTATGCTTGAAAGTGCCAAAATTAGACTGACAACCAGCATCTTTCATCAATAACCTCTATCAAATTCTTGCAGAAGCAATCCAAGCATTGTTGGCTTAGCAGGCCAGCATCCCTTTTCCCATCTAGCCCCCACTCAGAGAGCAAGCTTTATTCCAGATGTGGCATTCCAGAAATACTGGGGCTGATCACGCCCATCCTGGCTCTTTTACATTCCAGGAGAGACCAGCTAAGAAAACTAGCACCTACTGTCCCTGCCCAGAATTCTCTCACTGAGCAGTGGTATCATTCTTAAAGAAGTGGCTATTGACCTCACCCCCAGCTACTTTTTGCAGCCCAAGGGGAGAGGCAGTCCTTAAGAAGAAAGAACTCCACTTAATTTCACTGGCTAAGTGAATCGAATTTATTTGGAATAAAGTGTGAGGAAGTTACACCTAAGAATGTTTCATAACAAATGTAAATTTATATTTGCTTTCTTCTGTCAGCTTCTATAAAAGTGTAGACAACAATAATTACATTGTTGGTTTTTTTTTTTTAGTTTGTAACATATAGACATATATAACAATGATAGCAATATGGAGGAGGAAAGGAAATAGGTATAGGAATAATGTTTCTATATCTCACTGAAATTAAGTTAGTGTAAATATGGAATTGATTTGGTAAGTTAATGTGCATGTTTTAGCCCTAGAATAATGGGTTCAAAAAAAATCAAAACACAGAAAAGGAATAAAATAAATTAAAAAATGAAACTTCCCACTAGAAAGTATTCATTTAATGTAAAAGATAGCAGTAAAGAAGGAGAGGAACAAAAAAAAACTTGAGACATGAAACCAAAGAAAGACAATAATGTAATCTAACCATATCAATAATAACATTGTGAAGGAGTTAATAGAATCAAAAGGCAGAAGTCATCAAACTGAAGAAAATAACTATGTGCCATCTACAGGAAATATACTTTATGTTCAAAGTTACAGTTAGGTTAAAAGTGAAAGTATGGGGAAAGCCATGCAAATAGCAATGATGAAAGGGCTGGGCTACACTAAGCTAATGTCAATGGCTATACCAATATCAGACAAAAAGACCAAAAAAAATGATTTTTAATTTTAATAGAGACAATGAGAATGTTTTAAAGAATTAACTGCTCAAACCCATCAGGACAACCTGACAAAAAAATATAAAAAAATCCACAGGTAACATCATGCTAAATGGTAAAAGACTGGAAAATTTCCCTCTAAGATCAAGAACAAGACAGGGTGTTCTTTCTCATCTTTTTTTTTTTTTTTTTCCTGTATTATACTGGAGACTGTACTAGAAATGCCAAAGAAGAAAATAAATATTAATTAAAGGTATGCAAACTAGCAGGGAAAAAGTAAACTATTTTCATTTGCATATGAGATATAGAAAAGATCCTAAGGAACATACTAAAATACTATTAGAACTGAAGAAAAAGTTTAGCAAAGTTTAGGATGATATAAGATCAACATACAAAAATCAATTGTACTGCCATACACTAGTAATTTACATTAAATGATACAGATTTAATGTAAATCTTCATTTACATTAAATGAATACTTTCTAGTGGGAAGTAAAATTAAGAAAACAATTATACTTAAAATTGTGTCAAAAGAATAAAATATGAATAAATTTAACCAAAGAAGTACTAGATTTGCACAATGAAAACTATAGAACATTGTTGAAATAAATTAAAATCTAAGTAAATAAATATTCTACCTCCATGGATTGGAAGACAATGCTGTTAAGATATAATTCTCCCGCATTCATATTCATATGTAACATAATTCCTATCATAATAGAATTTGTGCAGAAATTGAGAAGCTGCTATTAAAATTTATATTATAAAACGAATCAGCTAAAATAATCTTGAAAATTTATAGTACTCACATTGCCTGATTTCAAAGCTTAAAATAGAATGGCAGTGGCATAGAATAGACATATTTATCAATGAAATAGAGAGTCCAAAATAAACATAGTTATAGTCAATTAGTTTTAAATAGTGACACAACAATAAAATGGAGAAAGAATAATCTTTTCAGCAAATGCTGCCAAGATAACTGGATATATGCATGCAAAAGAATAAAATTAGACTTTTTCCTCATGTCATGCATAAAAATTAACTATATCTAGAGATCTAAATGTAAAAGCTGAAAACTATAATACTCTTAGAAATATTTTTAGAAGGATGGTATAAATTGTTATCACTTTGAGTCAAGCAGCAGTATCTTAGTTACAACACCAAAAGCACAAAAAAATGATATTTTAAAAATAGATAAATTGGACTTCATAAAAATTAAAAGCTCTTCTGCAAGTGATATTTTCAAGAAAGTGAAAAGATAACCTCTGGAATAGAAGAAGTATTTATACATCATATATCAAATTTAAAAAAACTTGTATCCAGAATGCCTTTTAAAAAAGCCTTTTATATATAATAATGAGACAAATGACTCAATTAAAACATGTTCAAAGGATCTGAATAAATAATATTGATCAAAAATATGTACAGTAGCCAATAAGTGCATAGAAAAGGTATTCACCATCAGTAATCGTTAGGGAAAATATAATCAAAACCACAGTGAAGGGCTGGGGTTGTGGCTCAGTGATAGAGTGCTTGCCTAGCATGTAAAAAGCATTGGGCTCAATTCTCAGCACCACAAAAAATAAATAAATAAAGGTATTGTGTTCAACTACAACTAAAAAATAAATAAATATTTTTTTAAATTAGCACTGCTTAAACACACACACACAGTTGCTACTTTATATCCTCTATAATGATTAAAATTAAAAAGTCAAACAATGGTAAGTGTTGGTGAGAATTTGGAGAAATTAGAACCCTCATGCATTGTTGGTGGGACTGTAAAAGGTATATCCACTTTGGAAAATATTTTGGCTGCTCCTCAAAATGTTAAGCAAAGATACCATATGACACATCAGTTTCACTCCTAGGGATGTACTCAAAGGGATTGAAACATGTTCAAACCAAAACTTCTACACAAGTGTTCATAGTATATTTATTCATAGTAGTCGAAAAGTGGAAACATCCCAAATGCACATCAACTGAATAATAGATAGATGAAATAAAATAGATCCGTAAGATGATATATTTTGGTACTTACAAGCTAGCTTTAGTATTCCACTGGTTCTCCCCCTCTTATCTCCTGCATGGTTTGAATTTTCTGAGTAGTTCCTCCTCGTAAATTTTAAATAACTTTCATAACAACAAAAACCAAAAAAAGTCCTTGCTTCAAATCTGAGAAGAAACCTTTTTATTAATATTAACATCTTCTTTAAATTGCTATCTTATTTCCCTTCCCCCATTCCTTGCCAAAGTTTAGGGAAAAAATGAGATCTCAACTTGTTTCCATTTTTTTTCCATTAATGAATTCTTACCTTCCTGACTTACTATTGTACCATTGTCCAAAATGTTCAGAGCTCCACAGTGTCCTTAGTAGTGCTTTAGTCTTTTCTATTGGTTCATTTATAATAGTTTTAAATATCATCTTTAAATAGACAAATTATATTGCAAAGTCACCAGTCTTGGTCTCTCTTGTTAACTATCATTCTATACTTCTGCTTGGTCAGTAGGCATTCCTACTTCATCCCTCTGTGACCCAAACTCACACTGTTAAATCTCCTGTTTCATTATGTCCAGAAGACTGAAGATTCTTGGCTTTGTTTTGTCTGTCAGTTGTATCTCAGTCCTTCATATGTTCAAAGTGAATTCCCTGAAGTAATCTTTGACTCCTCCTTGCCTCCTCCCCAATTTCACATATTAAACCAGTTACCAATTCCATTTACTCCTTCCTTTCTATTTTTTTCCCTTAAGTTTCTCCCTTTATATATAATTATTTTTTTTCACTCTTCAGCTCCTGTCTGTGTTCTCATCATCTCGTTCCCAAACAAATGTTAAAGAGGAGATCTTCCAACTTTAGCTTCTTTTATTCACCTCAGTCATTCCTGCCAGTCAGTATGTTTCAAAGCATCATTTCTCCCCTCCACAATTTAAAATTATGTACATAATAAACCACTGTTTCCTTAGCCTGGCTGTCAAGGTATTCTAGTCTATTTTTTTTTTTTTTACCTATACCTTCAACTGGACTCCTACAAATTGCTTCCTTGATTAACTTTCACCTTTAAAAATGCTGTGTTGGGCTGGGGATGTGGCTCAAGCGGTAGCGCGCTCACCTGGCATGCGTGCGGCCCGGGTTCGATCCTCAGCACCACATACAAACTAAAGACGTTGTGTCCGCCGAAAACTAAAAAATAAATATTAAAATTCTCTTTCTCTCTCTCTCTCTCTCTCTCTCTCTCTCTCTCTCTAAAACAAATAAAAATAAAAATGCTGTGTTGTGCACTCAGCTTCATTCTTTTGCTTAGAATTCACATCTGGAATATGTGTCTGACATTCATCCATCCATCTTGGCTCAGCTCCATTTCAAAATATTTCTTAATTCAGCCTCAATGGATATTTCTAAATTTTTAACAGTTTATATATCATTTATTTTGCAATTACTCTTGTATTTTATTGTGATTTTTTTATACTGGCCTATGTTGATGTTTTACTTTTAGATTTATTTAATTTTTTTGTACATGCATTTTCTAACTCCTAGAACAAAAATATTCAATAAATATTAAATAGAGCACAAGTGTTTTACTAGAATGTTTTAATCCTTTCCTCTTTGGGTTTAATTTTTGTTTTAGGGGGTTTGTTTGTTTATGTTTAATATATTCTCCTAGCCTATAGAAATGCAAATTCTAAAGTTACTTCCAATAAATATGTGAAATTTTAAAATCAGAAGAAAGATGATAGGGAAAAGTTTATTTCTCTTTTTAAAGGTAGATTGTAGAATGTGACTTTTGACCTTATACAATTATTATATATTGCGGTTAATCTCAGTATCCCCTTTTAGTATTCAGACCTAATAGTCTCAAGATTTTTACTTCTTAAAAGGAAAATATCTAAACATTGTTAAGCTATAAGGCATTTTTATTATATCCTTGAAAACTGAGGAATTTTTTTCAAGTTTCATCAAAGAGCAATTTTTTAAGGACTTAGCTATAAATCCTGGGAAATAGAAGTTCTTGATGGAATTCTTACCACTGAAATTATTTTAAGTACAACAGTCCTGCTGGTACCCACTATTATAAGATCCCTTAAAATCCAGCTGTCAACCAGGTGGTCCTTCTTACAATGGAAAGAATAATGTATTATTTCTTGTTCATATTTATTTTTGGCAATTGATTCTGTGCTTTCCCTAAACTGGTTGAAGGCCAAACATATGTCCATAAGTTTAAGACATTGATACAAATCAGATACATGTACTCATATAAGTCCTAAAAGGAACACACATAGATCTTAGGGGAAATTATAATAATATTCAGCAAAATTTATATTTTTGCCATCTTTATATAATGAAATTATTTTGACACTTTATTATAGTGAAATAAATTAAGTGAACATTAGAAAAATAATGTTAGTGATTAATTAAGTAAATCTTCATTTTCACTTTGTAGTAAATATTTTTTAGTATAGGGCTCTTTTATGTTTGTCTTTAAAGTAGTAAGTTTATTTCTAGTATACATTAAACTGAATTTTATGAGTGTAAATGCCATGTAAAGTAGTTTATAAGTGTTAAGTTTATAAGTTTGTTCATATGATAGTGTATGATTTAGTTAATTTGAATAGATTATTCTAATAAAAGTACAAGTTGTAAATATTGAAACAACATCAGTTACATATAATTAGGTGATATGTAGAAAAAAGTTATAACACTATTTTTAATAGATTGAATAAAAGGCAATATGAAATAATATATCTAAACCTGATAAATTCCAGATTCTTTTTAAAATGTTATTATGAAATGCCTAATACCCCATCAATTTAATACTTCAGAAAGTAAAGAAATTAAATAGGGTTCCTATCAGGGAAATTTACTGAAATGCTTTTTCTAAAGCTTCAGTAGCCAAAAGACAGCACTGGAATGTGAGAAACTAATTTTGGTTTGTTTTAACGCCTCAGAATGTTACAAATTAATCAAGTGCTACTTAAAGTCTAGAACTCATTAACTTTATAAGTTTTACTTTTCCCATGACAGAGATTAAGTTATAGCATAAAGCTTCTTTAGTCTCTCAAATTGATCAGGCTGCCATCCCCACTGTACAAGTGCCCTCTTGTCTGCTATTTAGTGAGTTCAATGTAGGCAGTGATGTGTGCAATGACAAAAGTATCAGTTAACTGTTACATAACATTTGCAGGAGACCAAGTATGAATTCACCCTAGCCTTGTCTTTCCTCTCTAAGAAATTTGTTTAGGTAAAGGCGACTCTTATAGTTAGTGCTCCTGAAAAAACTGTGTGTGTATAGACACACACACACTCAAACAATATTCATTTGTTCATACACTTTTTCAGTAAAGAAAAAGCTTAAGTAAATTATAAGTATTTACTCATCAGTTTCTTATTTTAACAAATCTAAAAGGTAAAGTACAGTCAATGTATTTAAGGGCCACAAGTCCTTATAAGATTTACATATCAAATAAAACTACAGGAGCCCTAACTAAACCCAGGGGCCAACTAAGGTCTGAAAGACCTAACTCAGCAGACTAGATTTGCAGGTTGTTCTTAGAACAAACAAGTAAGTTTTGTGAGATGATGTGAATTAAATATTGTGTAGGAATGTGTATCTCCAGTAAACTAAAAATCAGTGTAAAACACAAACAAAATGTAGTAGCATACATACACATTTTTTATTTACTACTTTATATGAGTAGCTGAGTTTATAGCATTTGTAGAACAGATTGAGGTTTGTAATGAAAAGGGAAACAAAATGAAAAGTATTGAGTGAACAGCAGGGACCATTTGATGTGATTATGAAAGATGTTTCTTTATTCTGCTTTTTTCTTTTGTAATCTAAAAACAGTAGCAGGGGGTTACAAGCAGAGTTCATCATAGGTTGTCAATCACTGTCATTTAGCATTTGCAGAGGAAGATGTCTTTATTCAAGGACAGCTGGGCAAATCAGAGACACAGATTTGCAGTTCGTAGTCTATCCAGCCTATACTAAATAAACAAGGACAGGGGAGACAAACCAGCCTCTCACATAAAAATATAATGGAGTCCACTGACCTTGTTGCCCTCCATTCAGCTTCAATCCCAGTTGCATAAAAGCTTCACTACCCACTTTCAATTTCCTTTAATTACCTACATGATGTAGATAAGAAAATGAACCTCACTTACAGTTAGTGATCACACACAGGAAATTAACTAGACAAGTTGTTTAAAATTAGAGGAGTAATTTGGAGGTAAATAGAGTGTCCTACTGAGGAAGAAATGGCTAGAAAGGGTTTTTGTTTGCCTGTTTGTTTTTAACTAAGAATTTTGATTATTTTGCTAGATCGCTTTGCTGATCCTGAGATTGCTACTTTTCTAGTCAATCAAGTTTAAAAAAAAAAAATCTCCTTTATAAAGTATTCTAAAACATCCAGGATAAAATACTTGAGGGACACAAGAGCTAACTAAAGTGGTGAAGCAAGCCATGTCACATACTAAAGAGCTTAGAAAAATTGTGAAATGGAATTCCAGGAATAAGTGACCATGGTTCTCACTGGAGGGTCTGGCAGAGCAATTGAGGATTAAATAGCAGTTGTCTTCAGTCTTTCTTCACTTTAAATCTGCTTCTGGACTCCATAATAAAGCACTACCACCAGTAACAACAACAAAAGCCAACTAATAATATTTCTATTGCTAGATTTAAAAGCAATAATATTATTGTTCATTCTTATGGTTCATAGGCATTTGATTTTTAATTAGAAAACAATATAGGGTTTAAAAGTAATGTAACTTTTCCTTCAGAAAAGGTACACCAAATGTATAGTATAAATGATTCTTTCATTTCCCCCTTTCAACAGTATTTTGAGTTAGTTCCACTTAGGTGCACTGAAAAGAGCATGTTTCCTTATCACACCCATTTTTGTACTTTTTTGAACATTTAATTAATATGGATTTAAAAGAAACCTAATTGGAGATTAGTAGTTCAAGAGGATATAATTCCTGAATAATTTATCTTTAATTTAACTGCCTTTTGTATTATAAGCATATTTTCTTTCAAAAAAACAATATTTTCAATGACACAATTACGTAAAAATTGTATGATTGCTTAAGTAAAATGAATATACAATTACTTGTAAAGCATAAGTATGAATACTTATATTCTAACATTTTAAGAAGTTTAACATTGTAAGATGCATGATATTTCTAAAAGATGGCAAATGAATTTTATTTCAGATAATAAAGTATACTTATGTAATCATATTTACAACTGAAAACTATAGAACAAAACTCAAATAATTGAATCTTAAAACTTAGTCAACGTCCTATTTGATATCAGATGTATTATATTATGTTACTATTATAATGCCTGACATATACAGAAAGGCTTTCCATGTTCAAATGTTTTATAAACAATATTACATTGAATCCTCATACCATACCCCAATTTAAGACAAGGAATTTGGGATTTGGGTAGGTACAGTTACCCTCATAAGGTCACATAGTTTGTAAAAGGCAGAACTGTAGATCCACATTGAACTATTGTATCAGTTCTGAAGAACAGTTTCTTCAAGGAGATGAATAACTTATTACACATTCTTTGGATACCCTTTAATTTAAACACTGGAAGCAGAAAAAAAAAGAATCCTCAAATGAAGTAATAGTTCTTGATGAAACCTGTTTATTATGGACAATTTTTAACTATAGAAACAAATTAAATTGATAGTTTATAAACATTTATAAATCAAATGTCAACTCCTTTGATTTAAAAACTGTTGCCTTTGTCACATTTAATAATGGAAAAGAATTTCCTTTCCAAAAGCATATATTTAATAATAAAATCAGTGTAGGCCCTTTCAGATTGTTTTATTATCAAGTATATGTGAAGACATAACTTGCATTTGAAAAGTAATGATAATTGTGAGCCTTCTTAAGAGTATTTTCTCATAGTTACTCCCCTTATCCACTGAAATTCACACCTTAATCTATTCCCTCTGCCACCTTTATTTTTTTAAAATTAATTTTACAGTCTTTCAGTTCATTCATAACCTCTTCAGAGATTCCTTCCCAACCCACTTGTTATGTGTATCTCTCCCTATCCCATGTGTTCAGTTATCACTTTATATTTATTTATAGTCAATTTTGATTAAGGTTTGGTTTCCCCACTAGACTTCAGAGCTTCATCTGTTTTTTGTTCAGCATTGGGTACACCCATCAATAATATATTTAATAAATAAAAATATTATAATAAATAAATAAAATATTGTAATAAATATATTGTAATAAATAATATAGTGTAATAATAAATAATATAATGTAATAATAAATTGTAAAATAAATAAATTACCCAGCATAATAAGACCTACCCATTGTAGCTGTTAAAGTACTTTTAATTTTTTAAGTGTATTTTTTTACAAAGAAATTAAGGAACTTTTAGTTTAGAAAGATTACATTATTCAATGTTTAAGAGGAATCACTGAATTAAATTTTGTTTAGTAATTTTTTTTTAATCCTTGGGTAACCTACAGTAAAGGTCTGGAGGCCCTTATTAAACTGAAATGAGTCTACTGCAGAGCATTTTTTCCAACCTGAAATGTACTCAGCTGTTAGCAGACTCATCTAATACTGATACTGCTAACAGTAAGCAAATTTCCAATCCTAGTAAAGAAGGGGATTAAAGCAATAAATCGGATAATTGAAGAAGAGTTGGCATGGTTTAGAAAGCAGTGGAGTCACATCTAACATGGAACTGGGATTCAAAGGAGGGAAATAAAACAAAAAGCATCTATGATCATCAGAGTTACCTGAATAACCCCACAGGTACAATAAGCATGATTATGTGTAGTCAGCCCTGTTCAACTCCCAGTGAGTTCAAAGCCACTAGTTTTTCCTCTAACATTGGAGCAGATCATTGTTTCTTTAGCACCAGATGAAGTAACTAACATGTATTTATAGGTCATGCTATATTAGAAATGTGCGTCTTTGAATACTAGAATCACATTCACTTTAGAAAGAGATTCACACTTCCATGAGTTATGAAAACTAAAGGCTCATATGAGACACCTACCTACCTACCTACCTACCTATCTGTCTGTCTCTTTCTTTTTCTCTGCCCTCTCCCAACCTCCATCTTCTGCTGTCTCTCTCTCTCTCTCTCTCTCTCTCTCTCTCTCTCTCTCTCTCTCTCTCCCCGAGGAAAGGGGTAAATAGTGTATATAATTAAATTTGAACAAGATTGTACCGAGAGAAGTACATTACTATATGTATATGACAGTGTTTTCATATTTCTACTTTACAAAATTTTAATTGAACTTTTCATATAATTTGTAAAACTCATCCTGTTCCCTACATATTTGGGACCTGAAGAGTCAATTCCGTTTTGAATGTTAAAAGAGCCATTGCTTTTTCTCCAGTAAAATATCAGAAAGAATCATACTTTGTGAATGAGAGAAATAATTTGAAGTGTAAATACATTTTAAAACGTTTAAACCTGATTTCTTCTTCCTTCACAACCTCCACCCAACAGTCTTAATTTTGCCCTCTTTTTAAATATATTTTGCATGTTTAACAGAAAGCTCCTGCTGAGTGTTTCCAACTCTCTACTATTAATATCGTCATCATTTTCTTCATCCCTAAAGCTTAAACATTAGACTGTCCTGAACTGTTTTTATGGATCTGCGCACACTGTTTTCTTTCCTGGAATGCAGAGAATCTCACTCTCTCTTCTTCTACAAATTATTCTAAACCTAGAACAAACACTGGCTCTTCTTGGAAACTTTCCAACACATCCACTTTTCTTCAGTGTTCTTTTTTGAATAATGATATTTTATTCTACACTTAAAATGCTTATTCATCTATATAAATTGTTTTTCACAATATGATTTTAATTTCTTGAAGGAATAGATCATGTTTTAGATTTCTGAGCCATTTTCTTCCCTTTCTGCTCTTCAGATTTTCTTAAACCAATTGGCAAGGCTGGGATGATAAGTGGACTTGTTGATAGGCATTTGGACAGAAGCTAGACATGAGATTGAAATGGGTCAGTCACTAGGTAAAAATTCTTCAGTCCTGAATTCACCAAAAAATCCAAAAATAAGAGCACTATCATATATAGTTAGTACCTCTTTTTGGCAGATGTCTTCAAAAAAATAAAAAGAGGTGAAATGACATACAAAAAAGAAAACCAAGATGACGTATAGGGGAAAATATAAGTGCCAAGGTATCAGTGTACACTTCTTACATTAAAAGTCAAAAGTAATACTATAGAATAGCCATGATATTTTTGACTATTGTATTTAAATTTTAAAAGAGACTTAATTAACAAATAGTGGAGTTCAATAAAATGTTTCAAATAATACTCAAGATACGCTTTTAGCATACTATATTTAATGAATAGAAACTTTTTGTAGGCATTTTTCAGCATCTTGAATTTAACATTTTCCTTTCTCCTGTGAGGAAGTTATTGTAGAACACTCTTCACTTTCCCCATCAAGTTTCTATCTGCTCATCCTGTGTTTCTTAGCTTAACTGTCATTTTCTTCAGGAACCTCTCAACCTTCCTACTAAATTGGTCAAATTCCTTTGCTGACCTCTTTTTTATTTCCATATTTCATCTTCATAGCACTTGTCACAATATCAAATTTGCATTTATATGTATGATTCCTTCCTCTTTAATTATCAAGAAAGATTTATGTAGAGTTGGTTTTAAAACTACCTTAACTGTTTGGTAGAATTTACTAGGGAATCCATCAGGGCATGAAACTTTCCTTGTGAGAAGATTTTTAATGACAAATTCAATTTATTTAATACATAATCTGTTTCTTATTGGGTGAATTTTGGTAGTTCATGTCTTTCAAAGAATTTGTACATGTATCTATTTTTACATTTATAAGCATAAAGCTATTCATATTATTTTCTTATTATCCTTTTAGAATCTGTAAAATGTGTAGTTACGTGTCCCCACAACTTAAGCCTAATATTGGTATATGTCTTCTCTCTCTTTATTATGATCTGTCTACTAGAGAATTATCAACTCTATTGATCTTCTCAAGAACCAGATTTTGGTTTCACTGATTTTTCTCTCTAGTTTTCCTTTCCTATTTCAATTATTTTTGCTTTAATTTTTTTTAAATTTTCTTTCTTCTGCTTATTTGGGTTTAATTTGTTCTTCTTTCTCTAGTTTCTTAAAATAGGAATTAAGGTCATTATCTTAAGACATTTCTTCACTTAAACATAGACATTTAGTTTTGTAAATTCCAAGTGATAGTCCAAAAAATCTAATTGTGCATTTATTTGTATTCATTTCAAAATATTTTCTAATTTCCTTTCTTATTTCTTCCTTGATTCCTGGATTATTTGGAAGTGTGTTTTTTAGATTTCTTCTTGTGCCTGTACCAATGTTTCCTCATGTTATTTGAAGCCTAAATGTTTTCAATTGCTATGTCATGCTGACTGATTTCTTTCTTTATAAAATGACCATCTTCATCCTAGATAATATTCTTTGCTCTGAAACTTACTGTGTCTGAAATAAATATAGCTACTTCTCCTTTCATTTGACAAGTATTAGCATAGTGTATCTTATTCTGTCCTTTTACTTTAACATACTTGTCCACATATGTATATGATATTTATGTATATGTACAAGTATATGTATAGTGTGTGTAATATAAGCAGCATATAATTGAGCCATGCTTTATTATGCAAACATTTCTGACTTCAGACATGATTATTCGGAACATTTACCTTAAATGTGGTTGTTGATCACCTCTGTCAAAGTATATAATCTTGCCATTTGTTTTCCAAAGACCTGTTGTTGGTTTTTAATTTTATTATGGTACAAAAACATTTTTTACATACCTCATTTGTTCTTTGTTCTTTTTTGTTTTGAGCTTTTTTATTTTGTTCTGGTTGCTTTTTGTTGTTGTTGTTTTGGTTTTTTAGGTTTTTGTCTTTTGGGCCTTTGGGGTTATTTTTTATTGGCTATAGCTACTTTGTTTTGCTGCTTTAATGGTTGCATTAAATAGCAACCATTACAGTAAAATAGCAACTGATTACAGTCTATGTCCAAATGACATACTCCACAATACACTTATTATTATTTTTGTTTCAACAGTTGGTTGTCAATGACATTAAAATAATAACAATTTTTTTATATATTTATCTACACAATTACTGTTTTTAGTGTTCTTCATTTGTTTATGAAGCTCCATATTTTCATTTGGTATAATTTATTTTCTGCCTGAACAGTTTCTTTTTAAATTATTTCGGCTTTTGTATGTTTAAAAATGCTTCTTTTTTAACAAACAGGGTTTCGCTTTGTTTTCCAGTCTAGCCTCGAATTCTTGAGCTCAAGCATCCCTCCTGCCTTGGCCACCCAAGTGGCTGGGACTACAGACATCAGCTTCCATGCCCAGCTTCATTTTTGAAGGATTTATTTCTCTTGATATAGCATTCTAGACTGACAGGGTTTTTTTTTTTTTCTTCCTTCTCCTTTTAGTCATTCTCCACTGTTGCCTTATTGTATTGTTCCAATGAGAAATCTGCTGTTATTTGTGTTATCTGTATATAATGTATAAATTATCTGTATAAATCTGCTGTTATCTGTATATAATGTAGCTTTTCCTTTGACTTCTTTTTATGTTTTCTCTTTATCGTTTTCAATAATTCAATTGTGATGAATTTTAACTACTATAGTTTTCTTCATTTGTTGTTGATTGGGGTTCATTGAACTTATTGAGTCTATTATTTCATAGTTTTCATTGAACTGGAAACTATCCAGCCATTATTTCTTTTTTGTGTGTGCATTTCTTCCCGTAATATGCATTAGGACACTTGCAGTTGTCTCACTCCTCATAATGCTGTTTATTTTTTTAATTCTTTTTTCTCTCTGTTTCACTTTTAATAGTTTCTTTTGATGTCTTTAAGTTCACTGTTTTCTTCTTTAATGTGTATTCATCCATTAATAAAGTACAGGGCATTTTTTCATTTCAAATATTATAGTTTTTATTTCGAGATATTGAAGTTTGAGTAGTTGTCTCTTGAATATGTAGAATACAGTTGGCATAACAGTTCAGTGTCCTTGACTGCTAATTCTAAGATCTGTGCCAGTTCTAGGTTAGTTTCCATTGATTGATTATTCTCCTCACTACTGATCCTGTTGTCCTGCTTTTTTGCATCGCTGGTAACCATTAATTGGATGCCATACATTGTAAATTTCACCTTCTTGAGTGAAGTGTGTGTGTCTGTATTCCTATAAATTATCCTGAGCTTTATTCTGGAATGTAGTTAAATTTCTTGGAAGCATTTGATCCTTTAGCTCTTGCTCTTATAATTTGTTAGGTAAGTCCCAAGTAGTAATCATTGTAGAGCTAATTATTCCCCAGTCCTTAGGCAAGATCATCTCCACCTTATACCCTGTGAATTATGAGTGTCTTTGGTCAGTGTGGTGGGAACAGGCATTATTCATGACACTGAGTGCTGGACACTGTTCCCTGTAATTGGTTTGCATGATTCTTTTTCTAGCTTTGTGTGGTTTTTTTTTTTTTTACTGTTTAGTACACCTCTGAATAAAAATGTATGGTTGACCCCCTGCAGATCTTTGGCATTTATGTGCACATTCATTTCCTCTCTTCTCCCTTGCCAGCTAAGACCACTCCCTTTCCCTCTCCTTTAGTACACTGTAATGCATACTTTATCCACTTGGACATTCAGCTTCATCTCTTTAATTTGGGGAGTTCTCCAAATTCTTTTGGATTCCTCTTCTGTGCACCATTTCCTAGAAAATCTCCATGTAGTATTCTGGGGCAATATTAGAGCTTACCTAGTTTGTTTTCTCTATCTCAAGGGCTACTGTTTTGCATAGCTACCCCTATCTTCAATGCCTTGAAGGTCACTGTTTCATATGTTTTATGTTTTCTTTTGTTTGTGTATAGAGGGGATGCAGTTGCTAGGGAAGAGTAAATCCTGTCCCTATTAATCATTCAAAGAATTATATACATTATAATTGCAATTATACCAAAGAATTATATACATTAACACATCCAATTAATGTTATTGTAGATGTAGGACTTTCACATCAACAGCAGCAGGCTGAATCTCAACTACATATTTGGAAGAATAAGACTTTTCTTTCACACACTAATAAAGTAGAGCAGTGTAAGCATAATATTTTTTCAAGAAAAACTGGATTGTAATCCAATAGATACAATAAATTTTAAGTTAATGAACATACTTTCCACCCTTTCCTCAACTTACCAATTTTAATTTTGTCTTTTTCTTCAGCCATGCCTTACCCTATTTCTTCTACTTATTCTCCAGATCTTAACTTACACATCGCTTTAAAAAAAAAACAAAAACTTTTCCTGACCCTCTAAAATAAGTAGATTCCCCAAACTGAATGTCCTTTCAGCACTCTGAATGTAGCATATCATAATATTCATTATACTTTTTAGAAGTTGTTTGCCTGTTTTCCCTGATGGGTTCACGGTTTCTTGTTCATGGCTATGACCTCACCATAACTATAATGTGTAATGCCTAGTAAGTCCTCTATTATTTTTGTTAACTGTTAAATACAAAAGAGCACTCCTGAAGTTCAGAAATATTGTACATTACTAGCTTTTGCTTTATATTTATTATAGTAATGAACAAAGCATAATTCTAAAGGATATGGTTATTTATGGTTTCTTTAAACCATGTTTAAAAGTAGGTAAAGCTGAGGAGTGCATTAATTATTATGATGTTGATACAAGAGACATATATATATGTATGTGCATGAGTGTTTGTGTGTATGTATATGGATTTGTTTGTTTTGCTTTACAGGATGCAGAAGAATACACAGATTTGCCAGTAAGACACAATGAAGATCATATGAACAGTGAATTGGCAAAATGTCTTCCTGTTGAATTAAATCCCCATTCATTTGACAGCCCTCACACCAAAGCCCATCTCCTGCTTCAGGCGCACCTCAGTCGAGCCATGCTGCCCTGCCCAGATTATGACACTGACACCAAAACAGTCTTGGACCAAGCTCTCAGAGTATGTCAGGTATGAATGTCATTTAATATCTACATTTTCTTCTATCATTTCTGCCCTTTTTTGCCTATTTTATGATAAAATGTGCTTGTGTTTAAAAATGTTTACTTAACATTGTTGAAAAACACATGGTGGTGAATCAAATCAAGAATTTTCAAAGGTAAAGCAGATAGAAATACATTAACATTGTTGAAAAACACATGGTGAATCAAATCAAGAATTTTCAAAGGTAAAGCAGATAGAAGTACATTAAGATAACAGTTTCCAACATCCATTCAGCTGTAATCTGTTAAAGGCAAGAACTTTTCTATGCATTGAGCATATCATAATTTACAAAACAGAAGAGTCTCTTTTCCTATAGATTTTCACTCAAGATGGAGAAGACTGGCCATTAAAAATGTAAGTCAAGATGGGCACAGTGGTATATGCCTACAATCCTAACAACTCAGGAGGTTGAGGCAGGAAGATCACAAGTTGAAGGCCGGCCCAAGAAACTTTAGTAGCTCAGTGATAAAGAACTTATCTAACATGCTTGGGGCCTTGGGTTCAATGCCCAGTAGCACAAGAAAAAAAAAAATTTACATATGTATATGGAGAAAGAGTTTTAGATAGATAGGTGATGTATATGTATGTGTATCTCTATCTCACAGTGAAGAGAATATAGAAGAAGATGGAGAGTTCCATTTTGTACTGTTTTTTTCATGTGATATGTAAGGACTGGCTCACTAGTAAGATGACATTTAAGACAAGAATTAAAGGAAGAGAGAGAGCCCTGGGGCTTCTGGAAAGCTGTATTACAAACACTGGGAGAATCAAGTGCCAAGTCTCTTGTGTAGAAGTTACTTGGTATATTCAAGGAACATCAGAGAGACCACTGTAAAAAGAGAGAGAAAAATGGTTAAAAATGAGGTCTGAGAGTATTAGGAGTACAGATTGTAGAGGAAATGGAATCAAAGATGATTCCAGGGCTTTTCTCCATTTTACAAGCAAAGGTTAAAGTTCCTAAGTTTTAGCTATAGTGCTGGGTGCTCATTTGTATTTCTTATAGCTCCCCATACATATGCAAACATTGACTTGTTAATGAACTCAGGGGTCAGAAATGCAGATCACATAGGGAGTTTATGAACCACAATAGGGATTTTAGAGTTTACTTTGAATGAAAAGGAATCCATTAGAGCATTGGCTCACTTGTGGTTGTTAGTTATACCTATCAGTATTTCCCATAGTAGTTGAAACTGAGAAATTTGAGATTATTTATTCCTTCACTTGAAGATAACAATTAGGTTCATCATATGTTAACATAAATGTGATTTTTCATTAAAAATAACTGTGTTTGTAGGCAACAAAAAAATTAGTGAGAATTATGGAATTGTTTTATTCTTTGCAGATAACTTTAATAAAAGTCAGCCGATTGATTTACCTCCTCTTGTCAATACAAAGTTCTATTACAAGATGTTATTTTACTTGAAGTATATGAAGAAAACTTGGCCTCACAGCAATACATAATTGTAAAAGCAAAGAATATTTTCATAGCCTTTTCAGAAAATTGTGAATATTCTTCTTTGATACTACCCAAAAACGTGACGAGTTTTATTTCTTGAAGTTTACCTGCAATGTGGAATCTGAAGCCATATCAATGAAATTTTCTTACCTTCAATGCTCTTAGACTAGGCAAGAAATGATGGTGTTTGATCCAGATTAATATGGGTGAAGCTGATGAGAATTGGTTGTATCCTTTTAAGGAGGACTAATAGACTCTGCTAATCAATAAGACAAAGGTTTTTAAAAGAAGTGAGAAACCAAAGATGATTCCAGGGCTTTTCTCCAGAAGAGCTAGAAGGAAGAAGCTGCTGTATAATACATGATGACTGTGGAAGATATAGGTTAAGTGAGGGAAGCACACTGATAGGATTCATATTATTAAGATTTTGTTTTTATACATTATACTTTTTTGAACATTTCTGGAATAAATAATTTTTAGAATTTCCAAAAGCCTTCAGGTATTTTTAAAAGTACAGTAAGTCTATCTGTGAAGATATGTGTACAAGTATGTACATTATGGCACCATTTGCAAAATTAAAAGCTTAGAAATAACATAAGTGTCTTTCAGGTTATAGAACACTACAAAATGTTACAATTCCTTTTATAAATTCTACATCTATATGGAATACCTCTATACGTATGTAAAGATATACCTGAGAGAAGATCCAGAAGGGTTTCACCAAAAGATTAATAGCCATCTCTGGGATGTGGGATTTGGAGTGCTTTTTAATCTTTATGTTTTTCTCAAATATTTGAAGCATTATATTGAGCCTCTAACAATTCTGCTACTTAAAAATAACAATTTCATTTTTAAAAATTGGAAAATAAATATAGAACAGTAAACACAAGTCATCAGAAATTAGAAGGGAAGTAAGGCTGTAACACAAACCTTTTGACACACTTTTATAACTCACACATGGTTTATTTCTCTAGGAAGATGATTTACCATTCCTTATTAGTCACATTTTACAAGCAAAGGTTAAAGTTCCTAAGTTTTAGCTATGGTGCTGGGTGCTCATTTGTATTTCTTGTAACTCCCCATACATATGCAAACATTGACTTGTTAATGAACTCTGGGGTCAGAAATGCTTGGAGAAAAGGTGTAAGAGGAAGTAAATTGCATACTCACAGAAATATTGGTTTTGTATTATAATCTTTTATGTATTTTACATGCAAAAGTTATGATGCATAATCAATTGACACATTTCTTTCATCAGACAGTAGTAATTCAAAGTCTATCTAATAAAGCACACTCTAAAGGAATCTTTCTAAATTTACCATCAGATAGAATTCACTTAGGTACTTTTAAGCTCTGTTAGATATATTTATGTATAGTTTCTTTGGTTGATACTTATATTTCTTAAATATTTTTGATACGTCTAAGTAACATCTCAGAGAATATTTTCCTCCTTAATCATAAGAGTCATACACTTCATTGTAGATGATTTGGAAAAGCAAATACCAAAGATAAGGTCATTCATAATAATTATTCTTCCCCAGAAATATGAGTCTTTTTTCTTTTTAATGAATTTTTAAATTTTGTTTTAAATTCAAACTTTTTTATTTGTTCAAATTAGCTATACATGGCTAGAATACATTTTGATACATCATACATAAATGGAGTATAACTTCTCATTCTTCTGGTTGTAGAGTTATACTGGTCATGTAATCATGTATGCACATAGGATAATAATGTCCAATCCATCCTACTATCCTTTCTACCCCTATACTCTCTCCCCTCCCTTCATTCCCCTATATCTAATCCAAACTATCTCTGCTCTTCCCCAGTTACCCCACCCCCTTATTGTGAATTAGCATCCACATATAAGAGAAAACATTCAGCCTTTGATTCTTTGGGATTGGCCTATTTCACTTAGCATGATGTTCTCAAGCTCTATCCATTTACCTTCAAATGCCATAATTTTATTCTTCTTGAAGGCTGGGTAATAGTCCAATATGTGTATGTGTGTGTGTGTGTGTGTGTGTGTGTACACACACACACACCACAGTTTCTTTATCCATTCATTTGTTGAAGGGCATCTAGGTTGGTTCCACAGTTTAGCTGTTGTGAATTGAGCTGCTATAAATATTGATGTGGCTGTGTTACTGTAGTATGCGGATTTTAAATCCTTTGGGTATATAGATCAAGGAGTGAGATACCTGGGTGAAATGGTGGTTCCATTCTGAGTTTTCTGAAGTATCTCCATACTGTTTCCATATTGGTTGCACCAATTTGCAGTCCCACCAGTAAAGTAAGAGTGTTCCTTTTCCCTCACATTCTTGCCAATATTTATTGCTGGTTATATTCTTGATAGTTGCCACTATGACTAGAGTGAGATGGAATATCAGTGTAGTTTTGATTTGCATTTCTCTGATTGCTAGAGATGTTGAACATTTTTTCATATATTTGTTGATCAGCTGTATTTGTTCTTCTGTGAAGTGTCTGTTCTGTTCCTTAGATCAGTATCTGTTGATTGGATTATTTGTTGTGTGTTTTGTTTTGTTGTTAAGTTTTGAGTTCTTTATATATCCTGGAGATTGATATTCTTTCTGAGGTGCATACGGTAAAGATGTTCTCACATTCTGCAGGCTCTCTTTATGTTACTGATTGTTTCATTTGCTATGTAGAAACTTTTTAATTTGATGACATCCCATTTATTGACTCTTGATTTTAGTTCTTGCACTTTAGGAGTCTTATTAAGGAAGTCAGTTCCTAACACAATATGGTGGAGATTTTGGCCTACTTTTTCTACTATTAGGCCCATGGTCTCTGTTCTAGTGCCTAAGTCCTTGTTCAACTTGAGTTAAGTTTTGTTCAGGGTGAGAGATAGGCATTTAATTTCATTTTATTACATATGGATCTCCAGATTTCCCAGCACCATTTGTTGAAGAGGCTATCTTTTCTCCAAAATATGTTTTTGGGGCCTTTGTCTAGTATGAGATAACTGTATTTATGTGGGTTTGTCTCTGTGTCTTCTATTCTCTACCATTGGTCTACATATCTGTTTTGGTGCCAATGCCATGCCATTTTTGTTACAATTGCTTTGTAATATAATTTAAGATCTGGTATTATGCTGCCTTCTCCTTCACTCTTCTCACTAAGGATTGCTTTGGCTGTTCTGGGTCTCTTATTTTTCCAAATCAATTTCATGATTGCTTTTTCTATTTCTGTGAAGAATAGCATTGGACTTTTAATAGGAATTGCATTAAATCTGTTTAACACTTCTGGTAGTATGGCCATTTTAACAATGTTAATTCTGCGTATCCAAGAACATGGGAGATCTTTCCATCTTCTAAAATCTTTTTCAACTTCTTTCTTTAGTGTCCTATAATTTTCATTGTAAATGTCTTTCAGCTCTTTAGTGAGATTGAATCCCAGGTATTTTTTTAAGCTATTGTGAATGGGGTAGTTTTCGTAAATTCTCTTTCAGTGTATTCATCACTGATGTATAGGAACGCATTTGATTTATGAATGTTAATTTTATATCCTGCTATTTAGCTGAATTCATTTATTATTCTAGATGTTTTCTGGTGGAATTTTTGGAGTCTTCTAAATATAGAATCATGTTATCTGCAAATACTGATAGTTTGAGTTCTTTTCCTATTTCTATCCCTTTATAAATTCAAACTTTTTAAAATAATTTTATTTATGAAAAGTTCATAAAATACTGCAAAAATATTTCCATATACCCTTTATCCAGCTTCCTAATGTTAATATTTTATTTCAGTACTGATCCAATCCTATCACCTACTTACTTACTTAATTCAAATTTTGTCAGAATGAATTTTATCCTGCCAATGCCCTTTCTCCATTCCAGGATCCAATCCAAGATCCCATGTTGCATTTAGCTGACATATTTCCTTATTGTCTTTGTCTTTCTTGGCACTTTTGAAGAGGACTGGACAGTTATTTTGTAGATTATTCCACAGTTTAGACTTGCCTGATGTTTCCTCATAATTACATACAATTTTTTTTTTCAGGGCAAGAATACCACAACAGTGATGTCTTGCTTCTTAGTGTAGCTTATCAGGAGGCTCATAACAGCAATGTGTCCATTACTGGTGATAACTTTACACACTTGCATCTGCAAGTTTTCTCCACTACAAAGCTACTTTTCTTTCTTTTTATAATTAATTAATAAGTTTCTTATGGAAAAAATCTCTGAGCTTATATAAATATCTTGTTGCTCGTCATATTTTCCTATGTTATTTTCAGTATTCATTGGTGATGTTTTCCTGAAACAATTACCACTATTGGGATTTTCTATTTCTGTCATTCCTGAAATTCCACTATAAAGGTGCACAAATTTCTTCCACATTTATTTACTTTATTCAGCTACATAACTATAGAAAAGTAGATGTTTTTTTATCATATTGGTTAAACTGCCTTGCTATCATTTTTATTTTGCTTCTCAAATTGTCTCAGATTAAAATTTTCTGTGAAGACTGATTGGTAGTTCTAATTTTGTGCCTTTGTTCTCATTTGGATACATGGGTACTCTTAGTCATAGAAAGTATTGGCTCAGCAGTTTTCCAAGATACAGCCCTCCTAGCGATTGAAAATAATACTACTATGTTCATGGGACAGCAACCTGATTCTGTCCTTTATGGATGGGACTTGGTACACCACCTCTATAATTTTCCTCTGCTATCATTTTACTATGAAACCTTAGGCAGATCACTTAAACCCTGATGTCTGAGTTAAAATAATATCTTACAAGCATGAAGCATTATTAATCATTACAAAGTAAAACAATAACTTGGGAACTTGAGTAAATAAATCTTAGGATTCTCATGCTTAGTAGGTTTTCTATTTCCTTACTGTGTCATAGTGACTTAACATTAAAAATTTTTTATTCCCTTTATTTTATAGATGCATATCTTTTATTTGAGTCTCCATCTAGATTATATACTATAGATTTGAATACCCATGTTCTAAGCAATCTTTCACAAAAGGAGAATATAGTTACATTAGTAGAATTTCTCCTGGCTTGAAGTCAGGATGTACAGTATAGCATTGTCTTTGTGTCTTCTATTTCATTTCAAATTATGTATCAAGTATTTATGTGAAATAAAAGTTACTCTATTTATCTTAATTTTTTGATTTGCTTAGAATGTTCTAATTTTATAAAGTGCATAATTATGGAAATGATTATCCTTGCCCTCCACTTTTGATATCCTCTTGTGGTTTTGTTGTTGTTGTTGTTGTTTTGTTCTTTTTAGAATATGATATAGAGTGTTTTTGGGTTTGTTTTTTGTTTTGGATACCAGGGAGTGAACCCAGAGCTACTTAACAACTGAGCCATGTCCCCAGCCCTTTATAACATTTTTATTTAGAGACGGGATCTTGCTGAGTTGCTTAGGGCCTAACTAAGTTGCAGAAGTTGGTGATCCTCCTGCCTCAGCCTCCCAAGCTACTGGAATTACAAACGTGTGTAGGAGAGTATATTTTGACATATTATACATACATGGAATATAACTTAGGATCCCATTCTTCAAGTTGTACATGATATGGAGTTTCAGTGGACTGATAACCTCTTCTTGATCGTGATCACTGTAAAATGTTACAAATGATGTAATATCCTTTCTTTGCTGGATCTACCAAAGAAGGACCTTAAGGAACATTACAAATAGAAAGTATCAGAAATTAAAGTGACTTACCAAATTTTCCAAATTTAATGACAAAACCATAGCTGTAAACCATAAAGTGTCTGATGTTTTGAGTAACTCTGCCTCACACTGTTTTTGTCAAGACACAAATAAATTAGTGTTTGGAGGAATTTACCAACTCTCTTCAAGGTGATTTGTTGAGGCAGTTCATGCTGAAACCAAATGGAGATTCCAGTATCTTTATTATTGCTTTAATATTTCTGATCCTTTCTAAGAAGTACCACAAAACTTTTAAGTTAAAATCATCTTCATTTATCTAAATATAATATTAAGCCAATATAAGAATACATGCTTGTGACTTAGTTACTCCCTATATCTCCTACATGGTATTTACTTCCCAGGCTGAGCTGGGAATGTACCTCAGTGGCAGAATTCTTGCCTAGCATGCACAATGCCCAGAGTTCATTCCCCAGCACTAGGGCAGGGGGAAAAATTTAAATGCCCCAGTAATGCAGCTTCAAATGCTTAATATAAACAGAAATTGGGTTCATGAAGTTTACTCAATGTAAGAATCATAAGGCTATATGATTCAAAGTATAATTGTGTTCTCAATTCAGGAAAGTTTCCTTCAGAAGTAGTAGAGGCAGCTAAAGTTATCAATCCTGGGCCCTACATTTTAATAGATCAAAACATTTGAGTATATTTTAACATTTATTTTGGAAAACTTTAGAAGTAATACACTTACAGGCTACAAGGTTCTGGGCACAGTGATGCATTCCTATAATCCAAGCAGCTCAGGAAACTGGGGCAGGAGGATCAGAAGTTCAAAGCTAACCTCAGCAGCTTAGCAAGGCCCTAAGCAACTCAGGAGATTCTGCCTCTAAATAAAATATAAAAAAGGGCTGAGGATTTGGCTTAATAGTTAAGTGCTTCTGTGTTTAATCCCCAGTACCAAACGTAAATAAATAAATAAATACTACAAGATAATGTTGTTAGTTCTCGAAAGGGGAACAAACATTTGTATACATACACACACAAAGAAATATGACATTGTACACTAATTATAAAGATCTCTATAAATCTATGCTTCCAGACTTAAATTGGAATTAATGTATGTTAAATACCAAATTTTGTGCTGAGCACAGTAGTATACACTTGTAATCCTAGCTACTCAGTAGAGTGAGGCAATGGGATCACAGTTTGTACCAGCCTGGGCAACATAGCAAAAAAACATCTCAAAATAAAAAATAAATTAGAAGGGATGGAATGTAATTCAGTGTTATTGTACTTGCCTAGCATGCTCAAGGCCATGGGTTCAATTCCTAGTACTGCTTTAAAAAAAAAATGGAGAACTAACTGTACCCCATCCTGTACCCCTACCAAATATATCATTATTTAATAATGACCTATAAAGCAGAACTCCATAATAGTGATGGTGGCAGCGGTAAAAATTTATGGAGGGCTTTCTTTGTACCAGGTTTTGTTGTACTTACTTTGCATTGTATTGGCTCATTTGCTTTCATAGTCTAATGATATAGTATTGATATATTATCCTCACTTCACAGATGATAACTTAAGTAACTTTCCCAAAATCGTATCAAAACTGCCTTTATCACAGACTAAATATATTATAAAAGTATATTTCACTGGGTTCTTTTTGTCCTATAAAGATGAATTTAAAATCTGTACTTGGGGTCCAGTGAGAATTTGTTTTAAAATGTGAGAATTTCACAAAAGTTTCTGTTGTTTTTCTCTTCAAGCAAGAATTCTCACTAGACCATGAATATTTTTTAATTAATTCTTTCTTTTTAATGTATACTAAATCACCTCACTTAATTACTCTGGTTCCCTTTTCAACAGACTGCCTATAATTACTTTAACCAGTTTCTAAGAGGGACTTGTTAATATGATTGAATATTTGTAACTGCTTTAATTATATCACTCTATAGTGTCCAGTTGATATGCTGTTTGCCTCTTTTTTTTTTTTTTGGATCAGCTGCTTATGATCCTCCTCAAGTTTTTATGTTTTGCTAAACAGATGAGGAAATTAACCACTTATTTGCTTGCTCATATTCTCAGCTACAATAATTGAAAATAATGAGAGAAATATCAGATTGCTGATATAACTTGTAGGGAAGAGGAGGAATGCCATCCTAATTATAACAGAACCCTATAGTAAAAAGTACATGCACATAGGTTTACTATTACACATACATACACGCAATTTTTCCTCTTTCATTTTAAGCTTTGCCTTCTCTGCTTAGATTAAGGTCTTGGTGTCCTATATCTAATTGCCATTATCTCTGATTGGAGGGGAGGCTCCCCTGGATGAATCCTTTGTCCATCCACTGGTCATTTTGTTGTTGTTGTTGTTATTGTTGTTCATTTTTCTTCCACTGGTACTTTTTGAAAATTTTTAGACTTAAGTAGCAATAGGCAACTCAGAAGTTCCTTATTCCAAGATATGGAACTCTCAATTCCCCAAAAGATAGCAAACGTCTCCTCTTTACTATTGAGGACAAATGTAATGTTCTACCTTCTGTCTACCATGACACATGTTAATAGAAATTAAATTCATGTTCCATTGTCCTAAGGAAATATGCAAAGGTCAACCAGGCAAGTGCCTTGAAAATATTATAGTGACTCTGTGTCTGAAAAGAACACCTTTAAGAAGGTGTTCTTGTGGCTATTTTCAATGTTTCATAATTCTTGTATCTAACTTTAAATAGGAACTTTGGCTTTACATTATTTTCTTTTACATCAAGTCTTTTTGAAGTACTGAGTTTCTAGCCTGTGTTTTCTTTCACATGTACGATAATAAAAGTGAATTTAATTTCAAAATGGGCTTTTTCAATTGTTATAAATATGCTATCCAAAAAAAAACTACAATCAACTGCATAAATAGAGGAAGGGGAAAAATATGAATTGGAGTGGTATAACTTCCTTCATTTAGAGAGCCTTCTGAAATTTGCAAAATAGATCTTTTAAAGTTTATTGGTAGGGTTTTTTTAGTCTAAATTTCAAAACAGTACTTTGACATTCTTATTCCTATAACAACATCTAATAAATTAAAAATATTACATTTCACATAGCCAATATTATATTTTTCTGTACTCTATAGAGATGCATAAGATACATGTATGTGCACATGTATGTACACATATCAGAGTCGGAGAAGAGGAAAGTAAAGGACACAGAAACAGTTTTCCAGCCCTGGGTTTGGTCCCCAGCAGCACCAAAACAACAACAACAAAAAAAAAAAGATGGGTAAACTCAAAAAAAGCCTTTTAATTGAGGATACTATAAGATAGGTCTATGTCTCATTAACAAATGCTTCCCATGTATAGCAGATTAAGAAGCACAGAAATATTTGATGACGCCAGGAAGTGGAACTGCTATGGAGCAGGGCTCAGGTAACCTTTTAGGAATATTTACCTATGTGTGCACTAAGCATAGGTCCAGTGGATTGGCAGTGTATTGAAGCATATCCGTTTTAGAATTGCAGAGTCTAATGCAGTTAGCAGTGAAAATAGTCCTAAGGTAATATCAAATTTAACAAAAGAAGTACTTAGTCAAATCCTTAATCCAATACTTGCAAGAAATGTTTTGATACAGCAAATGACAGGTAATCTTCAGTATTACTCTTAGTAAAATTCTTTGAAATTTTTAAATGTTTATAATTAAACCAAATGAAAACAAAGGTTAGTGTAGCATAACAGGCTTTAGAAAGCTTCTTCAAATCATTCTGCTAAAAAGGTAGATTATCAGTCAATAACATGTCTATCATGACATGTTTCATTTTTTTTTTTTTTCATGACATGTTTCAAAGAATATCAATAGTGTGAACATACATTTGGAGGTTTTGTGTCACCTAAGATATCCTGGAAACTTTTCAATACTGTAGCATAACTATTAAGATGACTTTGGCACAGTGCTTGGCTTATAGTAGATATCAGTATCAGAATGAAATAAATATTTCACTTTTTCCTTTCTAGTTTTTTCATAAGAAAAATTTGGAAAAGGTAGATTTATTCTATGTATATAGATTCCCACTTACTTTAAGATTTTCTACCAAATCTGAATTGTCTACCAATAAATGTAGTCTCTGTTATAAATATTTGTGTAGTGTTATCAAATTCATAAAGAGCAGAGTGAACTCTAATCTGGCTGCTCTCCTGGCCAGATTTCCAGAAGCTAAGATCTTGCCATAAAAACCTGATGACGTTTTATTAATGGGTATTTAAAAGCAAATAGTTTTAAGAAATGAGCTTACTCTTGAATGATTTACTCTTACAAAGATTCACACAGTGGTGGAGAAAAGTAATCCTGGATAGTCAAAGGTACAGTTTAACTCCAAAGGATATTGACCAGAACACCTCCTAAAACAAAGCACCATTCCCCACTAGGGAAGCAGCACTGAGCTGGTGTATTTAGCATGTCCAAAACTAACACAAATGTGTGTATTTTGCAGTATTAAACACCTTTACTTACTCTTGTGGATTTACAAGCAATCTCCCTTCAAGGACTATAATATAATTTGGGAGGCTATTTTCTCGTGGGTGACTTTACCTGTAAGCTTTTGTATGACAATTCGATGATGGTTTATTGATGATATGATGCTATTATAAAGGATCATTCTCCCCGAAGCTCCTCTCTGCATACCCACATAACAACCCTTTTCCCGGTTGGGGCTGTAGGAAATGAGTAATGCTTAACCCATTTGTGTGATCAATTCACTTAAGCAGCTACTGTGAAATGTTAATCACAACTTTAATTTGTACTGCATTAGCATTTTGATTAACTTGTAGGCTTGCTAGCACACTTGAAGCGCTTTTACTCATAGTTACAGCTCGGAAATGACTTTTTGATTAATTAAGTTTGTTAGACAGCAGCTGAGCTTCCTGAATGCTAACCTTCTGGGGGTAAAAGTTCAGGAGAAAGTTACTATGAACAACTGTTGCTATTGGAAAAGATTCTTATAAATGTACTTACAGCATTTTAATTATTGACAAAATATTGTATCATTACTTGTAACTGACCTGAATCTTTAAAAGAGTGTGCCTTTCTGTCAAGAAAGATTTTTTTAGGTCTTCCCAACACTGTAAAACTTTGGGGAGCTCTTGAGGTAAATAATGCATTTGCTAGCAGATGTCTAACAACTAATGTTTTAACAAGCTGCCTAGGATAAATTTCCATAGTTATGTTATTGTTTTGTAATGAACTTTTGAGAATAGTTTTAAATTTCCAGGAAAGTGGCAAAAATATAGAGTTCCTGTATACCTTGAACCTGCTTTTCCTCTAATGTTAATAGCTTATATACATTAATAAGCTATTTTTGCTATCAACAAAAGTGCATATTCATTCATAACTCTCTAATTTTTATTTCATATCTTTTCTGTACTCAAAAATTTCATTTAGAATACCACATTACTTAACTGTACTCTTCATGTCTCCTTAGACTCCTCTTGGCTGTGACAGTTTCTCATACTTTGTTGTTGTTCCATTAATAACCACTTGATTTTTATAAATCAATGCAATTTTCTTCTCATTCTGGACCAACTAAATCTTATTTTAAATCTGATAATAGTATATTATCTTCATATCATTTAACCTGAATAGAATTAGCAACATCACCAGCCATTTTAACATTCATCATGATATGATTTTCCTGTGCTATTGCAGTGCCTGTACAATCACTGGCGACATCAAGATGACTCCAAGAGACACAGGGGGCAGGGGTCCCTGGAGGAGGAGGGAGGATCAAGAGAAGAGGAAAAGAGGGTACAAGTCTATAGAATGTGCCCACTGTGTAGAAAAAGTCTGGAACATTATCTGTCCAGCTCCATTCATGCATCCTACAGCCAGAATCTTGACAACACTGAGGGTTAAACTGACAGATTTCTCAAATTGAACTTTAGATTATAGGAGAAATTTTTAATAATAAATCTTAGAGCCAGATCTATTAATGTACCTTTTTATGGTATCATTTTTCTTCTAATGATATCATTTTTTCTTTTAATAACCTAGGTCAGTGATTCAGTTATCTTACAAAGAAGCTGACTTAATTTGATCACAGTACTCAATTTTCCTATTCTATCCTTGAATTATTTAACTTCAGAATTCAGGCGTGTCCAAAAGGTAAATGCCTAAAGATCAAATATTCAGATGTAGTTATAACCAATGGTAGATTAAAATTAATTTTTAAATTTTATGTGTTTAAAACTTATGTTAACATAAGTTTTAAATTCACTCACAGAGATAATAATTAAATAAATACATAATTTTATCTGCAGTTTGTATTTTCAGCAATGTAAACAAAATAGAATCAGACGTAAGCCATCTCAAATCCTTTTTGAAACAAGACAGGGTGCAAGTCAGCAGAAGTAATGGGTTATTGTGCAGTGAGCGTAGATCTGAGAGCAGTCCTTAACTCCATCCCATTATTTTTTTACCAGAGGGATGACACAGTGAGTTTCAGTTTCGCTGTCTGTGGAAAGCAGGTAATACTGATGCCTGCCTCATAGTTGGTATTGTTAAGGATTAAACTATAGCCATTTGTGAAAGTGTTTTATACTATATATTACTGTACAAATATTTTCATTATATTATATATACATACTGTCTACACAGTCTGGATTTTATATTATTCACCATTTGAATCTTTTCACAATAATTGCATGAGATTCATAATACTTGATATAAAATAGAGAGATATTGTCAAAGTATTAGCTGTTTAAAGTATAATTGGCAATTGCTAAGACCAAGATTGATGAGCTTAGGGAATTCTTGAAATGGATTCAAAATAAATATTGAGGACATGAAATGTATCCAAGTCAAAAAGCACACCTTGACTTTAGGAGCCTCACACCCAAAACATATTTCCTTCTAAAGATTGTTCATTTTCTAAGTTCTCACTGTTTTAAGCTTTTTCTTCTTGTTTGTTTTTGCCATTGCTGTTTTGTTTTGCTTCACCCTTGTATATAACCAAGTACTTCAGAAGCTCTTGTACTTCCCATATGGGGAGGAGTTCTAGCAAAAGTATACTGTCTCTTTTTATTTTTTGCCTCCTTATTTCACCTTATCCTTCTTTCTCTCCTCCCTTCTCTTGTTCTCTTGCTGAAATAGAGGCAGATACATACACCATCTTCATTTCACCTTTCTCTCTGAAACTCTTGAGTTGGCTGATTCTTCTTACTCCCCACAGTAAGAGTAGACCTCCCTGGGTCTCTCCAACCACTTCCTTCTCAGATTCCTGCTTCTTCCATCTATGTTGTTTGTAGTTTTCATTGTACATAAGATTTGTTTTCAAGTGTCTCCCAATCTCTAGATCTCTTTCCCCACCTTCTTTAAGCACCAGTTAATAGCCTTCAGCTCTCCATCTTCGGTTCCATCATAGTAGCTTAAACAAATAACCTTATGTATATCATAATGATATACATCCCAAACTCTGTTACTCTTATCGCTGTTATATCTAAACCACTTCACCCTCCACCTTTGTGATATCATCTTCCAAGTCACCTCTTTGGCTGCAGCATTTTTGTCAGTCAACATGACTAAACTCTGATACTATGACCTGGGATCTTTTCTCTCCTTCCTGACCCCTCAGTTTATTCCTCAGTCCCATTATAACCTCACTTGCCACCTAAATAGCATCAGTCCCAGAGTTAGCCATTTTAACAATAACGCCAGGATTCCCTAAAAGATCTTACCTCCCTGGGTAACACCTGAATTCTCTGCTTTCACACCCAAATTATTCATTATTGCTGTAAACAACCACAGGGCACTGCTAATTTTTGCTACTACAGAGTCGTTGAAACTCACAGCTCTAGTTTTGTTTTGTTGTTTTCCACATCTTTCATTCTACCAGTAATTATTCCCAACATTTTTCTTTCTCACAGCAGAAGATATCACCTCCAATTTACAGAGATTACTGAAACCCTCTGGCATCAGTATAATCAGTTTCTGGACCTCAGAAACCCTCATCTTCTGAACTCAGGAGGGGTTTTTTCTCCATACAGCTTATTTTGTATTTAGTATATTCTACCCCTGACCTTAAGGATATTATAGCCCACCTAAAATGATAGAAAGCAAACTTCATAAAAACAAATAATTGTATAGTATGAGTGTATTGGTATTTAATCACTGAAAGAGTAAAGCTTGGACAGAAGACAAACCTTAAAAAGTACCTAATCAAATTATATTTTTCAGATGAGGAAAATAAATACCAGGAGTTAAGGGATTTGCCCAAGGTTTCACAGTAAAATTAGAGGCACGGAACTCGAAACTGTATTCTAAGTCTCTTTGAAGTGTACCACACACCACCTTCAAATCGGTGTCAGATATTCATGAATTATACTATTGTTTACACTTTATCCAAAGTTTAAAAAGTTGGCCTTCCATTTTCTTCAATTCCATATCTTCAGATTCAATCAATGGTACATTAAAAATGTAAAGGAAAGAAATTGTACTGAATATGTACAGCATATTTTTCTCATCATATTTCCTAAACAATTCAGTATAACATCTAATTGCATAATGTTTACATTTTATTTGGTATTGTAAGTAATCTAGAGAGAATTCAAAGCATACAGGAAGATACATACAAATTCTGTACTTTAAATAAGAGATTGAGCATCTATGAATTTTGGTATCTGCCAGGGTCCTACAACCAATCCTTCATATATACTAAGGGATGACCGACTATATTTACTTTAAATATACTGTGTTGTCAGGAAAACTTCTCAAAGTTTCATTGTTACAGCTATACCCATTTCTCATAAAATCTATAATTCTAGTTTATAACCCCATTTAAATTCTACACACCTTCCACATTACCCAGAATGTTGTTAAAGTAAATCCTTTAGATTGAATTTTAATCCCACTTACCAGAATTATGCAGGCTTAGACATGTTTCTTTACCTCTTTTAGCCACAATTTCTCCATCTGTGAAATAGGCTTAAATTCAGTATCTTACATAAAACATTTTACAGAATTTTTGGCAAATAGTAGACACTTAACAAATGTCTGTTCTTGGCCTTGAGAGTCCTTAGATATCCTCCTCCATTATTCTTTTCTGTCTTTCCAGATCTCCTGGTAACCTCAATTCTACTATCTCTACCTCTGCCACAGATAGGGTTGCTCATATAACTCTTTGACAGGATTTCAGAGCTCCAGTCTGTATTTTCTCCACAGCTCATTTTCACTTGAACTTCTCACCTGGCTTCATAGTAGCAACCCAGTTAAAATGTGTTCAAGACCAAACTCATCGCCTCCTTTTCAACCCACCCCTCATCAGCAAATGACAATAGCCCCACTGTTTCTAGTAATAATGATTAGGGTTTTCTTTTGTTACATTGTAATTTTATAAATGCATAGTGTACTAGAAATCACATTTCCACTCTGCCATGACTGGATATGAGAAATTGTTTTGAATCAGCAATCAATTGAAATTGGTTCCAGTGTGGTAGAAGGTCTTATGCAGTCAGCCCCCATGTATTTTCCCCCTGTACTCAGAATTATTCTTTGTCTGATAGATAGTGTGCCAAGGAGAAAGAGGATAAGAGGTGAAAGGGGATTCAGTATTTACCTAATGTTAATGTAAAGTTGCTAGAAAATGTCCAGGGTTATTTCTCAATGTACTGAAGCAGCCTTTTTTTTTTTTATTTTTATTGTTGGTTGTTCAAAACATTACATAGTTCTTGATATATCATATTTCACATTTTGATTCAAGTGGGTTATGAACTCCCATTTTTACCCCGTATACAGATTGCAGAATCACATCGGTTACACATCCACTGATTTACATATTGCCATACTAATGTCTGTTGTATTCTGCTGCCTTTCCTATCCTCTACTATCCCCACTCCCCTCCCCTCCCCTGCCCTCCCCTCTTCTCTCTCTACCCCATCTACTGTAATTCATTTCTCCCCCTTGTTATTTTTTTCCCCTTTCCCCTCACTTGTATGTAATTTTGTATAACCCTGAGGGTCTCCTTCCATTTCCATGCAATTTCCCTTCTCTCTCCCTTTCCCTCCCACCTCTCATCCCTGTTTAATGTTAATCTTCTTCTCATGCTCTTCCTCCCTACTCTGTTCTTAGTCACTCTCCTTATATCAAAGAAGACATTTGGCATTTGTTTTTTAGGGATTGGCTAGCTTCACTTAGCATAATCTGCTCTAATGCCATCCATTTCCCTGCAAATTCTATGATTTTGTCATTTTTTTAATGCAAAGTAATACTCCATTGTGTATGAAGCAGCCTTTTATTGTTAAGCATTGCATCTCTGTAAAGGACTTCAAGGTAACATGGAAACTAAGCCATATTCTCCAGCTATAGCCAAAGCCAGACTCTGGAGAGGAGCATATACCTATTAGACCTTATCTGCCAGACAGACTACTATAAAGATAAGGAGATAGAGTCAGTCCTTCCTAGGCTCAGTCATATAAAGGTACATACTACCAGGATCCCCCAGCTTGTTTACCTAGACCATTCCCCCATCCTTAGCTCCTATTAGTTACGCACTTCTGAAAAGTAAAATGAACTTGCCCACTGAATTGAGAAGGCCCACACCTTCCAGTTTGACCTAAGTTGCAGGATCGAATTTTGACCTTCTCTCCTGGCTTTCTTATAACTGCACACCTCTTTTGATGGACCTGTATTTTCCATCCCATGCATCTCCTTTGCCCATCTTCTACTGCCCAGCGTCGAAATCAACACCAAAAAGACCAAAGAAAATTCCTGTTAGAAAGAATGGGTTGATTTAGGATGTCTTCATCTTATCATAGAGGAACTTTAAAATAGGCATTTGTCCATTAGTATCCACTCTGTAGCGTAGTATATTAGGTACTAATATAGTAAGTAGAACATTTCATTTTACCCTCATAGATCACCTAAAAGGAAATATGATACCCTTTTTTTTGAGGTGGGGGGGTATTGTTGGAGAACTCAGGTTTATTATTCCGGCATACCCAGATGAGCTAGTGCTCTGAAATTCTGGGCCCCGAGCTGAGGTTACGTGGAACTTTTGTAGGATATTTGATATCATTTCTTTTAACCATTACAACATTGGTGAGTTTGAATTACTGACCTGTGTGACCAAAGATCATGCACAGGAATTCTTCAATAAGTAGTACACAGATGCAGAATGAATGCAGTGAAATACCTCCACGCGACATCACAAAGTGACCTTCACCACAGGCAGCAGTTTCTCAAAATAACTGTATGCTTACATTTCTGAGAGCTATATTTTTAAAAAAAACTAGCATAGAAATGCTACAATTTACACAAGTACTTAAACTACACTCTTATAGGGACCAGTAATTAAGTAACACTCTTACAAAGACCAAAACTGTAAAGTAATATTTCTTCTTCATTTCCCCCTCTGATGCCTGTCTGTATCATATAAGGCATCAACCTTTATAAAGCTGGATATTTAAGGTCTTCCTGTTTAGAAGTCAAGACCATCTTTAGTTTTGTTGCTTTTAGGCATGATATAACAAACTGGACCAGGCAGTTTAAAATGTAAGGAGTGAATATCAGGCCTAAGAGTGTCATAGCAAGGGGTCTTGCCAGGGGCAAGAGCCAGGCTTCCTGGCCAGGTTCACCTCTTGACTTTTTCAAGTTTCCATTGTCATGGCAACTCCAGGTCACCTTCACCCATGCTGATCCGTTCCAATTGGATTCCAGATTTTATGGTTAGAAAGAACCTTTTTTTATCTCCCAAAGTTTCAGGATCTGGTCTCCAGCAGTTAACAGATAGTTTGCTAAAGAATGTGACATTCTGTCCACTTAGGCCAGGCAGGGCTGCAAGTATCTTGCTTCTTGGAAAAGAAAACATGTGGAGGTGAAATATGATACCCTTCTATTAGTGAGAAGCTTAGGTTCAGTAGGGTAAAGTGATCTTCCTGAGTTATAAATGGGACAGAATTAGGATTCAAATCTGTTTGTGTGTGACATCAAAACTTGTGTTTTATCTTCTGTTTTGTACAGTAACTTAGGCAGAATTTACTATAATTCTTATAATTTTTTAATCTATATTCTTTTGTTTGTTAGTTTGTTACTGAGGATTGAACCCAGGGGTGCTTAACCACTGAGCCATATGCCCAGCCCTTTTTATTTTTTAAGACAGGGTCTTGCCGAGATGCTTAGGACCTTAACTACGTTACTGAGGCTGGCTTTGAATTTAAAATCCTCCTGCCTCAGCCTCCTGAGCCACTGGGATTATAAGCATGTACCATGGGCTTTCCAGTGTTCTTTAGTAGAACAGGTATTTTTGAGTGTTCTTTGCCAGGGCTGGAGTTATAGAAAATAATTCCAGATTCTTGCTGTCAAGGAGCCTATAGTTCAAAGGACAGGTGTGTAAACAAAAAGTCATACTATAATAATGATGGCATTCCTCAAAAGCAGCAAAGGCATAGAGAAAGGACCAAAACCATCTGAAAGAATCAGTGAAGGGCTGGGGATGTGGCTCAAGCGGTGGCGCGCTTGCCTGGCATGCGTGCAGCCCGGGTTCGATCCTCAGCACCACATACAAACAAAGATGTTGTGTCCACCGAAAACTAAAAAAAAATAAATAAATATTAAAAATTATCTCTCTCGAGAGAGAGAGATAAATGTCACAGTAGTATGGGTAGACAATAGGGATGGGAGGGGAGGGGAGGGGAGAGGAGGGCAGCAGAATACAACCGACACTAGGATTGCTGTATGTATACACATGGATGTATAACCAATGTGTCCCTGCAATCTGTACACGGGGAAAAATGACAATTCATACCCTATTTGAGTCAAATGTATGATATGTCAAGATCATTGTATTGTCTTGAACAACTAATAAAAAAATAATAAAAATTCTCTCTCTCTCTCCCCACCCCTCAAAAAGAATCAGTGAAGTTTCATAATATCAGTAGCGTTTACGCTAGACCCAAAGAATGAATAGGAATTTTTCAAGTGAACAAAAGGAATGATATTTGTTTTAAAAAATAAATCAATAAAAGCAAGGGTAAATGTGAAAAAAATACCAGTAATTTTCTATTGCTCTATGCGAGGTGGGGGGATGGCCAGAGAGAAAAGTAAGGACCAGATAAATCAAGGACCAAATAGATAGTGGGGTGTTGACCATCTGTAATGCAGAGAGACATGTTAGTTTTGTTCTCCTTACCAAATGATGGCATTGAAATTTTAGCAGAGGAATGACATGACCAGTTTTACCTCTTTAAAAATTCAGTGTGAAAAAATATAAAGTACAAATTAAAGAAAAATTATGAGATTGAGAATAAAGGAAATTTATATAACGTTCCAGAAGAGACAAGGAGGGGGAGTATCAAGTAGTAGGGAGGAGACAACAGGAGCACCAGGGTGGTTTGAGCAGAGAGAAAAGGGTAATAGCATTTGGTTCACCACACAAGCCTCAAAACCTTTCATCATCCCAGATTCTTGATCTACCCACCTGCCTTTTCTGTAAACTAATAAAAGATAATAGTTTTTCAATTCGTGATATGGCCTTTCATTTACTTCACATGATAAGCACTTATTTTGCTTTTTTTTTTTTACATTTTCACATCTGGATCATACAATGAAAAATTCTGGGAAGTCTCATAAATTTTATGCAATCTTTCAACTTTATCATCAAAACTTCAAAGTTAAAAACATATGGTTCATTCATCCAGCTCTTCTAGTATGTGAATTTTTGGTCTGGAATTTATTTCCAGTCAAGTTGTAATGTAAAATCACACTTAAAATTGCCATAGTTACCCTACATTACAAGTTATGATATTGAATTAGGTATAATTATTCATTTTTCTTTTCCTTTTCCCTTAGCAAGTCTCAAGAGTTACAACTAGTGAACTACTTTTTTCTGTATGTAGCATACATTCATCATAACCTGCTTGTTTCCTATACTTCACAGAAAAAGTGCATTTTTCTTCTTTGTAAAGAAAAATATAAATGTATCTTCTCTGGATTTATAAATATGTACATTCATATGTGTATACACAATCATGCATGCACATAAAGACACATATATTTATTATACCAACATTCAGGCTTTATGATGTATAACTAGCAGGTTAACAGGTACTAAAAATCATTTGACCATCCTTTAACACTAATTAGGGTATGCAAAAACTTTGTTCTATTTCCCTGTAATGTATATAAAGAGATCATAGGTTAGTTTAACCAAATTTATTTAAATAGTTTACTTTTTGTACATTAGAAAACACAGAATTGGAAATTTGCAACTTAGAAGAAGAATATGTCTCTATCAAAATTCTTAGAAGTACAGGAAATTATTTTACTAGAACAGCTTAAAATCATTTCAAAATTAATAGATTTTTGTTCAAGATTTTATAAATACTTTGCTGTCAGTGAAATATTTACCATTAAAGTATCATTGTAATGCTTTGCTAGGTACATCCAAAAATAAGAGAGTGGAGTCTTAAAACTGTATGAAATAACTGCCTAAGATCATAATATTAACTTATGTGTCTTTAAGTCAGCATTCTCCAGAATCTAATTTAATTGAAATGGCTTTGCCTGTGTAAACTTCTCCTTTGTTTAAATAAGATTTCACTGTTTAGTTTTGCCTTAAGCAAATGCAGCCTTTTGTTTGTCCATAAAACATTTGATTAAATGTATAGACTAATATGAATAGCTTTTCATCATTCCACGCGTACCACTGGCAGTTGCCCCTTTGCCTAGTATGCGGTGTATTATTGTCATTGAGAACAAGACTCTATTCTTAACTTGCTCTTTGGGGAAAGTGAGTTTTTCGCAAGAAAACCTTCTCTCTCCTTACCATCATTGGTTTTCAAATTTAAAAGACTCTGTGAAGGGCCTGGAGTTGTAGCTTAGTGGTGGAGCACTTACCTCGCATGCATAAGGCACTGGGTTCAATTCTAAGCACTATGTATAAATAAATAAATAAATAAAATAAAGGTCCATCAACAACTAAAAAGAATTGTTTTAAAAAGAAGAAATGCAGCTACTAGTATTCTTGATATAGTGAATTATTAAGTATTTGTTTTCAAAGTACAATGAGTTTTTACTCTTAAAATTAGCTTAGTGTTTGACTTTTTGTAGGATGTTACAGGAAATTCATTTTGCTCTCCCCATCCAACTGTAGTTTATTTTGTTTTTATTTGGATGAATAGTAATTTAGTGATAAAATAATTAATTTTTTTTGTTGTTTTTGTTTGTTTTGTTAAAGCTAATGTAAGATTTCCAATGGGAGAGGGTAAATGCCTTGATGTTCTTGTAACATGGTGCTTTTTGCCTATTCAGGCAATGCTGGATGTGGCTGCAAACCAAGGTTGGCTGGTGACTGCCCTGAATATCACCAACCTGGTTCAGATGTTGATCCAGGGTAGGTGGTTAAAAGATTCTTCTCTTCTTACACTACCAAACATAGAACAGCACCATCTTCACCTTTTCAGGTAATTGTCTTAATTTGCAATGTAATTGTTTTAAGTTTTCTCAATGGATTTTTTTTTTTTTTTTTTTGGAGGGGAGTGGGTATTTCTGGGAATCAAACCCAGGGCTTCATGCATGCTAGGTTGTACCATTGAGCTACACCTCCAGATCCCCCCAAATTCCCTTATTAAAATACATATAGACACTGGAATTTCATGTGGTGCCTACAATATTGATTCTTTGGTGTAAAAATGCCCCTTTCCCAGAAGGAGACATGCCCTCAGTACCAAGATGAACCACAATTCATTTTAACCTTCTCCTACCTAAATTGTTTGTCCTCCCTTTGCAATATTAAATATGTTTCTATTTTAACTGCATTTATTCCTTTACATTATCAGCTTTATTTAAGAAAACATTATTAAGGTGTTTTGTGATCTAAAACCAAAATAAATTGCCAGCTTCTGTTATGTAGAAGAGACTGAGGGATCTGAAATCCATTGTCAAAAGTAAACTGTGGGGAGCTGGGGTTGTGGCTTAGTGGTAGCGCTCGCCTAGCACATGCAAGGCGCTGGGTTCGAGCCTCAGAACCACATAAAAATAATTAAAATAAAGATATGTGTCCTACCTACAACTAAAAGAAAATGTTTTTTAAAAATAGTAAATTATGGATCTGAAATGTCCAAAACTAGATAGTTAGGTATAGTGGGAGTTCAAGATATAATATGTACTGAGTTTATATTAGTATCAAATAATTTAACCCTTAGGTCTCACATACATGGCTGCAAATGTTTCAGCAAGGAACAGTACAATATACAAGCAAGATTGACAGTGTTTAAATGAAAATGTCTCTTTCACACCAGTGTTTCACAGCAATTGAGATACCTTGCAGCCAGAATGTTATTTCACAGTTATGGAGATAACCAAAATAGTCTGGCTTGCCATCATGCGCCCTATACCTCTTGTCAGTTGCATGAGGATCGCAGTTATTTAAGCCATTCAAGTACAGATGCCAACAAGAACCTCAGGAACACCTGGGGTCCCCTAAGAAAAATCCTAATTTGAATCAAGTGTACTGGGTGACAGGGTGACAGGTATGCTTGAGTCCCTACCATAGGATGTCCCTAGAAACTAACACACATTCAGAGAGTGAGCCATATCAGCAACAGGTGGCATGGAGAGAAGGTAGATATATCTACAACTTGTCAGAAGCCCTTCTGGTAAGGTTCTGAAGGTTATGTGAGTTGGATTTAGCAGTATAGAAAGCACATTAAAGGTACAACCTCACACAGCATCTATGAGGGAATCTGCTTGAGGGTGTACGAGATTTGGTCCAATTTTCTTATCACCCTTAAAAATTCAATGTTAATATAATTTCGACTATATTTTCTTCTTACTATAACTTTTAGGTGGCTCGTGTTCCTGTGATCTGGCACAACTTAAAATTATCTCAAAGATCTCCAAAGTGTACTTTAAATTCTGTGCTCCCCAAACTTAAAATGTAAAATTTTATTCAAGTAATTATATTAGACATTTGCACACATTCACCAAAAACATGTCAGGGTTTCACATCAGCACTTTATCTCCATGGAAACCTTGTTTCACATCAGTGCTTCCTATAGAAAGACATCCACTGCATATGAACTCTTTTAAGTATTTACTGAGCCTGATACATGATTTAGAGTTTACAGATTTCATACAATGATAGTGATACTGCCTTAGGTTGATATAAAGAATGTTAGCCAATATTTAAAACTTAATATAATGGCCTATAAAGAGTTATATCTTAATTTTTTAACAACTGTTAATATCATACACACCAGTGTTATCAGAAAATCTTACTTGTGCTTTGAAAGGGTTATTTTGTTGGTGTTGATATAATTTCTAAGGAAATGGAAACCAGTTATAAAGTGCTCACGTGCTAGGTGCCGAACCTCCATTGAGTGCCTTCCTGAACTGATTCATGCCTGTGGAGGGAAAGACCATATATTCAGCTCCATGGTCGAGAAGGAGCTACAGGCCACCAAAACAAAGCAGGTAAGGCCCCCTTACTCTGTGAAGTTGTACCAAGAGTTTTCTAACTTAGGACGTGGGTTTTGAAGTCAGTCCCACCTGTGTTTAAATTCTGTCTTTGCTATTTACTAACCATGGAAACATTATATATATCTTATGACATTCTTGTGAAAGTTAAACAAAATAGTATTATGTAAACTGCTTTATATAGTTCTTGACATAGAATAATAATTGAACAAATGATAGTAATAGTAATTAATAAGATTACTGGCATTATTAGAACTTGTTCAGTATAATGCTTTCAAGCTCGCTTCGGAAGGCTTCATTTAGCCTGTCCATCACCAGATTGCATTACCCAGGAGCCTACCCCGTCTCTTCTAGGTAGTTTTGCATTTTTTATGGTAGGGTATATTTTCATACAATTCCTTCAATTACTTGTTTATGTTCCACTCTTATTTTAATCACATTATTATTCCTAGATTCAAAGAGATTCTTTCAAATAAACCCCTTATTTGTGAACTATGTAACTTATATGGAAAGTTAAATCTAAACAATCTTTGGAAGGCCAAAAACCAAATGAACAATGCCAGATATATTTGGCTTTCTAGCCTTTTAAGTCTTAAGCAGTTTTACCCTAAACATGTCAAAGTAAATGTTCAGGATTTATAACATGATTATATTGATTTGTATGTGCACATATTAAAGAAACTTTTAAAGCATATCTCTTTTTCTTTCCAAGTAATACTTTTTTTTGAACAAGACTTGGAAAAAGTGTAACAGGCATTAATGTCTGATTGATTGTTCAGTTTCTGTTGAACCCAAAATTGGCACAAAAAAAGTTATTTAAATGTTCATAATAAATGTCTACCTTTCTAACTAAATTACCATTAAAATTATGAATAAAAGCAATATATTGAAATCAAAACAAGGTTTCTGTTAGCAACAACAGATTTCTAATATAGCATACGTTGATTTGAAGCCAAGTTTTAGATGTGATGAAAAATTAGAACATTGTTATAATTAGTTCAGGGAGAACTCAGAAGTAAACTTACTTAATTTATTTGCATAAATTGCCATTCTGTTATCTTTAAAACCAAATGCAAATTGGCTCTGTCTGATATGATGATGGTTATTTGGCTCAAAAGTGCTTCAATTTGCAGAGCAATCTGGTGTCGGCTCTGCAGTGAGGCGATCCCAGGTAACATACAAATCCTGAATTATTCCAGAAATTAGTATGTTTAAAGCATCAATTTAAGTGCTAATTGCAGTAGTAATGAGAAAAAGCAGTACGACTGTGAGATTTGCATCTCCTACCCCATCAGTATGCCTGGAACGGCTGCTGACTGGCAGAGGATTTGGCTGCTAATTAAATAATTATATGCATGGCAGTGCTCTTGCCTGATTCAATAGATGAAGATTAATCCTCAGATAAATATGTTTGGCTGGTATTGAAATATCTTAGCAGTTTCTTTTAAAAAGCTCATGTTTTATATACATAAATATACATATATACCAAATAAATATATGTGTACACATTATAAATTAAAACATAATAATAAGTCCTACAAAAAGATGTCATATGTATATATAAGCCAGGTAGACATTTGGAAGCATTGTAAAGAAAAATCTCAGTGAGTTGCTAATATCAGAAAACATCATATTGGTAACTAATTTAATGGTACGAGTACAAAAACATACGAAGTCCTGCTTTGTGTGGTAAATGTTACTTGCTTTGTTTCACAAAATTAAATGTTCTGCAGAAATTGGAGTTGAATTGAAATTTTGCATTGGATTTATTTATTTTTTTTGATTCCTAAGTGATAGTTTGGTTCGTCAAACCTACTGCATTTGATTACATATACCAGCAACACTAAAGTCTTAGCAAACAGAAAATTAAAGCTTATAAGGAAATCCATACCATATATAAAAGAACTAAAAGGAAAACTAAAATTAAAGTCATTGTGTAACTTTAAAAACTACCTTAGAAGGTAACAACTGATAAAACAGCTATTAAGAAGTTGTCTTGGGCTGAGGTTGTGGCTCAGCGGTTAGCACGTGCAAGGCCCTGGGTTCGATCCTCAGCACCATATAAAAATAAAGAAAGATATTGAGTCCAACTACAATTAAAAAATAAATAAATGTTAAAAAAAAGAAGTTGTCTTGACCAATAGTTATATTACCACATAATTGTAAATGTTAAAAAAAGGTTATAGTTACCTAGGTCCTCAAGTTTATGGTGTTATACACTTTCCATGGATATAAGATTCATTCCTTCATTTGTTCATTCAGCATTGTTAAGCATGTACTATTGGAATACTGATTACTCACAAATATCTTTTAATTTAAAAAGCAAGAATAAAGTTGGTAAAATATTTCTACTCTTTTAATATGTGTGATTTTAACTGGTACTTTCAGCATGATAACGCCAAAAAAAAAAAAACCTATTTGTTTTTACAAGGAACCCTAGTCTTACAGGATTCCCTATGTTATATAACAAGTGGTCAATGGATTATACTGACATCAACAATTGCATCACAGATTTTTTTTCAGATTTCCTTTATATCCCTAAGTAATGTTTTCTACCTTAAAAGTCATATAAACGTTAAAATAGATGCTTCTCTTTTAAAAAAAAAAAATAGCAATAAACACTTTTAATCCCTCTTTTTTTTTTTAGTATAGTCAATAACCACTCAATATGAAGAGGCATTTATAATAAGTTATAAGTTTAGATAATAACTTTTTGGTTTAAAAAAAAACTTAAAGAGGATTTTAAAAAACACTGTTCTACATATATTCACCTACGTACAAGTACAAGAAAAACTAGGGAAACCTGAATAATCAGTGGATTGTGTCAATGCCAGTATCCTAGTATTGTGCTATAGTGTTGAAAAATGCCACCATTGCATGATACTGGGTAAACGATGCAAAAGATGTCCATTATTTCTTTCAATTGCATTGAATTCAGAATTAATCTCAAAATTAAAAGTTTGATTTTTCTAAAATTACACTATTTCTTAGTTGATCACTCCATGTGACTTTTTTTTGTTGTTTTTTCTTTTTAGGCATGGAATTTTTTATCTCGTTTGCCAGTGATAGATGTTGGCATAAGTGTTAAAGGCTCATGGGATGACTTAGCTGAAGGACACAATGAACTCTCTGTCTCAACTCTGACTGCAGACAAACGAGATGACAACAAATGGATCAAATTGCATGCTGATCAGGAGTATGTGCTCCAAGTCAGCTTGCAGAGAGTCCACTTTGGGTTCCACAAGGTATAGTATTTGGTTTCCATTCTCAAATATTTCGCACCAACTACCAGCATGTGCCACCACACATATCTTTTATATTACTAATGTGTCCGTGTCATTCATGAATCCTGCTTTCTCAACTGGCCTTAACCAGCAAGAGTCAGTCTTTGACATTAGTCAGTCAGTTCTCATGTGCCATTTTTCAACCCCAGAATATCCACCTTACATAATCATATATTGCCTGGAGTACTATTCTCAAAGTGTGGTTTACACACTCAGTCTAGCAGAATTTCCTCGAGTGCCTTTTAAAGTGTAGATTCTTGGCCCCACTCCTGAATGACTGAATCAAAATCTCAGGGTCTGAGGGAATCACAGAACTGATGCTCTTTTTGGTGCCCCACTTGATCCTTTTTTGTTTTGGTTTGATTTTTTCTTGTACCTAGAATTGAATCCAGTGGCCTCACACATACTAGGTAAAGCTCTACCATCCCCAGTCCCCCCATGTACACATGATTTTTAAGGACACTAAAGTTTGAGAAGCACTGCACTAGAGGCACTTTGGTATAGGAACCACATCAGGCCAGATGTAGATGAAATTGAAGCTTTCCTTCTTAGCTCTATTGAATTTGAATAAGATGCTAAGCTTTTCTGAGACTCAGTTGCCACATCTACCTGCTTCCTTCATTATAATGCACATGAGAGAGCTTTGTCAATTTCATACAGACCAAAAATGTACAGTAGTTTTATTTTAAATTACTATGCTCTTTTCTGTAGCCTCTGACACCAAAATTAATTATTTAGTCCTCTAAGAATATTAGTACACATAGTGTGAGCAGATTGGTTTTTAGTACCATAGTAATTGAAATAAGAAAGAATTTGTCCTTTTTTTCTTTTTATCCTAGTGGATTCAGGGTTTTTAATATCTAGAGTAACCCTCTGGGATGAGAAAGCCCCTCTGTTTTCATAGAATAGTCACGTGTATTGTTACAATGTCCTTTCAGTAAAAGGTCTCACTTCATTTCATTTCTAATACTAAATATCAGCCAATACGAACATAAACTGATAGGCCTCTAGCATTTCAGAGCTTCAATATGAGCATTTCTAGATGAAATGTTCTAAATTCCAACTTCCAAAAAATAATAATAATCATAAACTAATCATAGAAATAGTTATAAAAATCATAATAATAAAGATAAAATCATGGAGCAAAAGTAGATTTCTTTTTTTTAACCTTCAAAATCTACTTTAAAATTAGATTTAATCATGTTCAAAAAAATTGTAGATTTTATTCCTAACTGCTATGGAACTATATTACTCTCTTATTTTTAAAATGTTATAACTAAAGCATCTGCCCCTGGAATACAGAGTGAAATCTCAATAGGAACATGCCATTATTAATATGTTTTATGCCATAAAGTCATTGTCTTAAAGACATATTACAATAACCTTGTTTTTGTAAAAGTCGGTCCAAGATAAAGACTCCAGATTCTGTCATTACATTAATTCTAGTCTTTTGTTTTTAATTTTTAAAATATATATATATATATATACATATATTACA